>NC_062532.1:10140553-10430553 GCF_022655615.1 Tachysurus fulvidraco
ATTCAAAACATTTTTTTTACTGAAAAACATGGTAAGTGACAAATCTAATGACATTTGAGCAAACATTAACTGTCCATCCATTAATTTTCTTATGCAGGTTCACAGGATACCTAGAGCCTATTGCAGGGTACTTGGGGCACAAGGCAGTTTGGGTGTCACATCACATGGAACAATTGCACCCATTCACACATTACAGAAAGCTATAATCTATATCACATTGGCTGGAGAATAAGCCGACAACCTACAATCTTTGAACTTGGGGAGGAAACTGGAGGACACAGAGGAATCATAGTCCTTGAGAAACGTCATGAAATATCATTTCATTATGTACTGCATCAGCTATATATGGTTGAAATGACAATAAAATTTCTTGACCTGACTTCAAACACGGCAAAGGTGGGAATCAATCCCTCAACCCCAGAGCTGCAGGGCAAATATGACAACTAAGGCAGTTATTGATGTCTTTAAAAATCACCCATATTTGACTCATTCCACTCTTGTTATACAGATCATAAATATTCCATAAACATGCATATTTGTCTATGACACATCTGGGAACTTATAGCATCTTTTTGAGCATGCATGAGCTACTTCCTCCTGAAAAACACACTTACCAAACCTGGGACTTCTCATAATGCTGCAACTATGTGGAGGTAGCAGAAGAAGATTCAATAATGTGTTATGACAAATAAAATGCACGCACCAAAATTCAACCATTTGTTGAATAACAGTTAAAATAAACGTTTCCGTATTTTATAACAAATTTTATAACACTTTGTCAATTAAATGGTACAGTCCCCATTTTATTTCTCAAACAAACAAACAAACAAACAAACAAACAAATCAATCAATCAATCAATCAATTAAAAATATATATCCTATATATAAATATTCTACAGTACTTTATATGAACTTAATCATAATTCCATATTTAAGTCATTCAAAAAAAATTGTGCAATTCAGGATTTTAATTTGAAGTTCTATTTACTTGTTGTTTCCGGCTTCGTACTATTTCAGAAAGCGACTGTGTCACCTAGCAACAATGTGACGCTTTGCACGAGCGGCTGGTCTCTTCTGCTGTATTTACAATTCTCCAACACAAAACATATATTCATTTAAAAAATAAAAAATCACAATCATATGCTGCACAGATCACACACCCGACCCTGGTCCTGATAATTAAAAGATTAACAAAAAAACAAACAAATGTAACCCACCTTTCATCCTGTTTTGCTCTAACACACACACACACACACACACACACACACACACACACACACACACACACACACACACACACACACACAATTTAGATATTTAAATATTAATATAATATATAATTAATATATTAATAGCTGATTGATTAGTTAGTATGAAGGACAAGTTGCAGCTGCTTCAGGATCAGGGGTTTACATTTACATTTACGGCATTTAGCAGACAACCCTTATCCAGAGTGACTTACAACTGAGCAACTGAGGGAACCCATGACCTTCCGATCAGTAGCCCAACACCTTAACCACTGAGATACCACATCCCTGGGGTTGGATCTGTGGTGTAAATAAATAATAAACAAACAAAAAAAGACTGGTGTACAAACCTGTGTGAAACTTTCACACTGCTCTTCTAAACAGCTGCTACTATCACATGTAGTCCTGGATAACAGGGCAGGTTCAAATTCTCTTTCAGAACTGGATGGAAGTGCATATTGTAACAGATTGTAAAATATAATATCACTGTAAATGTGTGTCTGTATGCAATTTCTGCATTGAAATGTTACTAAAATGTATATTGGACAAACTAAAATACTATTATTTAAATTATGTTTCTTTATGTAATAATTTAAATTCATTTATTCAATAATTATTATGTGAAAACAGGCTGTGTTAAGTGTTGATGGTCATGTTTATGGACAGTGTTTGTTTTATGAAGGGCTGAAGGAGCAGAATTCACTAATTATTATGTTAAAAATAAATAAATAAAAAAAGTAAAAAAAAAAAAAAAAAGGTAAAGCTGCAGGGGGCACGGTGGCTTAGTGGTTAGCACGTTTGACTCACACCGCCAGGGTCGGGGTTCGATTCCCCCCTCCGCCTTGTGAGTGTGGAGTGTGGGGGTTTCCTCCGGGTACTCCGGTTTCCTCTCCCGGTCCAAAGACGTGCATGGTAGGTTGATTGGCATGTCTGGAAAATTGTCCGTAGTGAATGTGTGTGTGTGCCCGTTAATGTGTGTGTTAACATTTTAGTTACAGTTAAAAGTAAGTTAAAAGTCCTTTAAGTCTTAAATTAGCTAGGTATGTATTGACATTTAGCTCGTTAAACTTGCCTAGCCAGTGACCTTTTTATTATATCTAGTTCAAATACCTTTTTTCTGTAAATAAGAAAAGTTTAATTACCTAGTTTTGCAATTAATATAGTTAAATTAGCTCCCTGTTCAATTCTCCAAAATAACTTAATCAATTCCGAAAGCTAGTTTTTGTTGTTGTTGCTAACATCCCTTAGCATTCTAACAAGCTAGTTTAGCATTTAATTTAAATTCTTGGATTTTCTAAGTTATCATGATGTTTGTCTGTCTGACTGACTGCTTAATAAATTAGCTTAGTAATAATGGCCAGCTCCAAGATTCCATTTTGCTTTTGAATACTTGAATACACATCTTTTTAATGAAGACTTTAAAACTGAACCCATTTTCAGTGTATGTTCTCTATCCCTGCTAATCTATGTTTCCCGAGTTAAAACAGTAAGCACACTTTGTCCTAAAGCACGAAGCTGTCGGCTGAACGTGGACCATATTTGACCCCAGGTGTTTTTTATTTTGAATTTTATTAGTATTTTTATTTGATTATTTTTGTATAGTTACTCATTGAGTCCACCAGGCGGCGCTGTGCGACCTTCCTGTAGCCGCGCCGCTGACTGAACTCCACTGACGTCACTTAGAGACGCGAAAAGAAGCGCTCAGAGGAAAGGCGAGAAAAGAGACACAGAAAGAGAAGCGTCTTCTGGTTCGGTTACCGCGTGCATACGGTTGCAGTCAGAGAGGGAGAGAGATAGAGAGAGGTACAGGGAGAGAGAGGTACAGCAGGAGAGCGCGCTCCTCTGTCCCGCTATGGCTGATCTAATCCACATGCACGACTCTACCGCTACTCTGGTGAACCGGTTCGCCCGCAAAGGCGCGCTGCGGCAGAAGAACGTGCACGAAGTAAAGAACCACAAGTTCATCGCGCGCTTCTTCAAGCAGCCCACATTCTGCAGCCACTGCACCGACTTCATCTGGTAAGAAGCACCTACCTGCTCTGCAAAAGACAGAAAACGCGCTTCTTGGTGCACAACTTGGTGCTATAAACTTTCTCCATGAAACGCTTTGTTTTTGGAGTTAAATACGGTTTCAGTTCATTGTTTACAGCTCAGCAGTCAGTGTAGCGCGCGAGCGTGTTCCTGGATGTCACCATTACGCACCAAGACGCACCAGACCTTTCTGCCTCTTTCTGACCTCCATCGTGTTTAATTCAAACTCATTACACTGCTTCTGAATGTAAATGTTCTTCAACACAAATATGCAATGAGCACTTTGATCTGTGATGCTGTTTACCTTTTATATACCATTCAGTGGGTATTTTTTCACCTGGAAACATGGATGTTTTTAACAGAAAGCTTTGAAGCTTTAAAGCTACATTACATTGCATTGGATTCTATGGAAGAAAAAGTCATTAAACGTACAAAACATGTTTGATTGATGACTTTACAACAGCGACATGGTTAAATCCAGTTTCATTTCTTGTGTACTTTAATATTTTCACAGAAATAAAGGTAGAAATCTGTAGTTTTTCTTGTTCAAAAGTACATCTTTTTGTGTGCATTTAACCAGTAAAGAAGGTGTAGTTAAAAGATACATAACCCACTATAGCTACGAGAAATGTCTCCTTGATGGTTCTACCCCCAGTAAGAAGAACAATTATTTCCCTGAAAATTTGGGTTAATATTTAATAGACTTTCAGTTAGCCAGCTGTACTTTATCATTGAAGTAATACAATCAAATATATACATGTTTTGTGCATTTATTGTGTAGTTTTCACCAGTAAATGTGGATATAGTGAACATTTAAGATGGACATTTTGGTAAAGATTTAAAAACTACCCCTTTTTTCTTTAAAAAAAATACAGTTCAATAATGTTTTTCAAACAGCGTAATGATGTAGAATAAATACTTACTCAGAAATAATAATAGCAGTCTGTAATATGTTGCTGAAATGGTACATTCAGTGTGTATTCTGTCACAAGAAACATATGCAATAATGAAGTTTTAAACATCCATAGACAGACAGTTTTTAAACCGAAGCTTGATTCTCACTTGTTTTGATACATAGACTGCTAAAGCTAAAGGAGTGTACAGTTTGTCCTGTTTTTCAAAGAGAAGGATGATGTTTGATACACACTCCAGTACTTGTTCCATTTGCTGGGGTGGAACCATCAAGGGACATGTTTTGTAGGATCAGTGTGTATCATTTTTCTGGGAATGTGTTTTATCTTTAATTGTGAGTTTAGTGTAAATTCACTAATACGATAAAGTGAAGCTTGACAGATACATCACTGGTCATTAAGATCCAATTAGGTATCATCGGGTGTTATTATATTTGCACTGAATTAATGTTTCCAGGTAAAAGATACAGGGTGCAAATAATGTTGTGAACCAGTGACAAGGAAAAATACCATTTCCATTTTTTGGATACTTAACATGATTTACATTTCATTTAGTTTATTATTATTATTATTATTATTATTATTATTATTATTATTATTATTATTATTACAACACTGTTTACCCCACAAAGAAAATACCCTGTTATATCATAACTATTTATCTATCTATCTATCTATCTATCTATCTATCTATCTATCTATCTATCTATCTATCTATCTATCTATCTATCTATCTATTTATTTCACCCCCCCCCCGTTATATATTCATTTAAAAAAAAACATAATTCAAGAATTCATTAATACACTGTGATTTATGGAGGTCTTTGGACGTTAATTTGAAGAAAGTATTAAAGTGTCTATGAAAAGTTTCCATCAAAGTGGGTTCAGAGTATTTAAACCTTTTTATTATGATAAGAACCAATAAAAAAAAACTCTAATTCTCTACACACAATAATATTCAATGCTTTGTATATTTTTGGACATAATGTTAATATGTTCCAAATGCCATTTGAGCACAAATACATAGAATGTATGTGTATGGCCACAGGAGGCTAATTATTCCTGTGTTTTTATTTTACTGTTGTTTTTGATTTGAAATGTTCTACAGTTATTTATGTCTGTGTCTTTTTTCTCAAATCAACAGGGGATTTGGCAAGCAGGGATTCCAGTGCCAAGGTAATGTGTACATTGTGTGTATATGTGTTTGTTTTAAAGGAGTATCTCCACAGTACTGTGCCATAAACGTGTGCGTGTGATGAGCCTGTGGAAAAGACAGTTGTTATAAAACGAACAGACGTAACTGTTATTACCTTCCTGTAATAATAGTAATATTGAGCCCTTGTTGCAAATGAAGGGGTTATAATACTTTCATTTGTTTAAGCATCATGTCATATTAAGGAAATTTACTCCTCTGTAATGTGGAAAGTGTTGCGCTTGCCAGCCCCTGGCTGCGTTTGCAGAAGTGCACAAGTGAAGTTGTACAAATGTGTCGCCGCTCGATGAATGGCAAATCGTCTAGAGTGAAAAAAAAAAGGGTAGTTAGATAAACATGGGAAAGTGGCTCAGTAGCCTCCTTCCTCTGTAGTGATGGATTCATGCTTTAAATAAAATTCATGCTTGTGTGACTCCAATTTGTGCTTTTGTATTTGCTTCAAAATGCTCATCAATGCATTTATGGGCATTTCAAGACCGTGATGCTTCAAAACAAAAGTTCGAATCCAGCCTTAAAAATGTGAGTCGGCTAATGTCGAACATATACTATACTATATTATACTATAACATTTTGTTTCAACTCACATATTATCAAGACAGTGACTAACTTTAATTATCGTTTTTCAAAACCTAAACGTAGTCTATTATGATTTGTAGCTCACCATTTTGGTGAGTTTGGTGAATTTATCCCAGCTACTGTATGCCGTGGTGTTATACCTCTTATCACCCCAAAGTCCCATCAACGTGTTTTTATTCCTCTTATGAAATTGTGTAGCAAATTAACAATGACATGACATTCCTTTTTGTAATTTAAAGTTATGGCTGAGGTTGTTGTCATCTTTTTTATTCTTGAAGTAAAATAAATAAATAAATAAAAGTTCGTCATGTTACCGAGAAACCAGTTATACCAATTTATAGCTTCATCTCTTAATGTTAAGTAGTGACACTGCAGACTCTTTCCAAAAAATCTTCTCATAGAGAAAAACGTCATACCAACCAGTGATTATATACTTTTTAAAATTTGTAAAACAGACTAAATCTCTGTTTTTATCGTTCGAAATTAATGTTAGCCTTAATATGACATATTAAAGGTGTTAAAGCTGTTCCACGAAATACATCTTCACTTAATATCATAGACAGGATTATTGTAGCATGTATGCTTCATTATGGAAGTCTTCACACTTTGATTCATTCGTATCAGAAATGAAACTGATTGCTTTTGGCAATCACACTGGACTGATCCAGAAAAAAGAAATATGCTTGGATACTGAGCTAGCAACAGATGGCAAAGGCATCAATGCTTGTTAATTCCCAATCAGATTATCTCCTTTCACCTGGTTTATTTTCCATAAGAGATGAAGCCACATGAGCCTGTCTGTGTGTGTGTGTGTTTGAATATCTTCTACTTATGTTTGTAGTATTTAACCTGCCAGCTAAAACGCTGAACAGAAAGCAGTTAGCCTCCATCTCAGAAACTTTGCTCTCAGTGCCTCTCGTTAAACCAGCAGTGTTTTGACAAGATCTCTAGAAAGAAGCACAACACAGGGCATTGATTCTTCAGTGAGTGTGAAACTGGCCATCAAGATAAGAGATAAATTGGCTAAAAGCCTCTGATGTGCCTGAAGTCAGATTTCCACTGGAAGACTTTATTAAATGGGATCACTACACAAAGCTCTCACACACCTCACCACAGCTTCCCTTCAGCAATAATGCAACACACCCACACAGCCATGGCATTCTTCTGGAAAGGAAACAAAATATTACAACGTGGTCCAAACATCTGTGTCCGCCAACGAGAACCAATTTAAAAATAACTATAGCTTCTTTACAGTTAGTTACAATAACACTACTCATGAATGACTATACTAATTAGGCAAATATTAATCGTGAGACAACAACGGGCTTCATTTATTACGTTGGATACAAACAGAGTTACGTGTAAATCTTTTTATTCTCAGGATCTTTTCCATAAAATTTGGTATTCTTGACAGTTCAGAATCCATAAGATATCATGTTCATATCCCATAAGACCTACTAAATAGATGTCTAAGTAAGAAGACTCATTTATGTGAACCTAGAATGATATAATAATATAATTAGTGACATTGGATAGGTATCATATTAGATTTGAGGTATCGGATCTGATCCACTGATGTATTCTGTGTTTTGAATGCCTGTTGTGTTGATCGAGACAACATGTGCGTACAGGACCTGTCTTAAAAACCCACTGCTGGTTTTACATAATTTTGCAACAGAAGCTTGCAGACAATCGGCTTGACTACTAAGAAGATGTGAGTATTGGTGGAGCTGGGGGCTTACAGATGGTACTACTGATGGTGGTAGGCTGTGAGAGAAGGAAAGTGTGGGAGAGATGACAGGAGGACCAGGCAGTGAGTCCATGACTAGTTCTTGGACTCGGTAGAGAACCGAAATGAAGATGATGAATGAACGAACTTCTTGAAGACTTGCAGATGAAACTGGAAATGGCCTTTTGTTTAAATTAACACTTAAAATTGATCATAATTATGCACAGCCTCCTTGGACCAGCAAATACTGTACAATATCTTGGCTATAGGTATTTAATTTGTAGTCTCCTGGTACAGTAGACCAGTTAGATAGCAAGAAAGAACCTTACTTTTAACTGACATTGAAAAGTTTTATTCAGGGTGTATACATTATATTTCAACATGATGCACTTCATGGTTTTGTGATGCACCTTGATGTAGAGGGCTGCATTGGGAATGGGCTCCCGCGGGACCCACGGGACCAAACGCAAATCTCGCGGGAGCGGGCGGTTTCACCTTTGCCCCGGACGGGAGTGGGCGGCCAGAAAATTTAGCAGGATATCCGCGGGACTAGGTGGGATTTGGCGTGTAGCCTGATAATAAGAATGGAGTCAACACATGATGTTGAGAAGAAGGTTAGTATTAGCATTAGTATTAATTTATCTTATTTAAATGCAATCATGTTTAATTCTGTTATTCTGGACATTGGCCTGAACTAATAATTAGTCTGATCATTTGTATACAATCAAAATTTTCACAAACTCTCAAGAAAAAATCCGCGGGAGTGGGTGGGAGTGGGCACAAACATTGCGGGTGCGGGCGGGAGTGGAACACGCAGCTTGCGGGCGCGGGCGGTCCTAGTCAGGAGCGGGCGGGTGCGGGTTTATAAAAACAGTCCCGCGCAGGGCTCTACCTTGATGCTTCGACTATACAGCATGTATCAGCTGTGGTTTTAAACTATAGAAACTGTTAGAAGAGGATAATAGCCATAAAATGTATGTATTTGATTATTTTAGTCTATATTAATACACGTAACTAGACAGTGTGACATATGTTTGAATATGAATGTCAATTAGCAACGAGTTTATGACGTGTCTACTGATAAACACACAGACTACAAACCTTGATGAGAGCAAAAACAGATCAAACAAAGTTGAAATGAAACAACCTTTGTCTTTTTAGTTCACTTAATCATTACTGAGGGTTCTCTGTGTAACGTTTAGAGAAAAGACTATGTGATAGTCTCCAAGCAAGTGTAATGAGGCAGTATCTCAGCGATTCATCACCATCAGTTACAGTTTAGTTCGACTTGGAACTCATTAAGGCCTGCCTATTAGAGGCAGGTGAAGCAGGGCTGTAAAATCCACAGGTCTGAGTGTACGCTGTGAGCCCTAGAGCAGTGTAAATGAAGTGGAGAGCTTTCAAGCTTTGGAAGCAGTGACCTTGAGTGTTATGAAACTGTTGCTGTGTGTGTTTGCTCTGTTAACCTTCTATAACCACCTCCACATTTCTAGGTCAAAGAGAGTGTAGGCTTGTTTGTGTATGTGTTTGTGCCCTATGACCAAGAATGTCGATTCTGTAGTGACTTTTTGGAGTGCGTGTGTATGTGTTAAGCATTACCCGATGCTGTAAATGACATTTTCTCGAATTAAATGTGACTTAACCAAAGCTAAAATCTAGATTAATCCCAGTTAAACTGCAGCTGTGATTATTAACATTTATATATGTAAAGAATTGTATTTATTAATTGAATGGTTTTATATATATATATATATATATATATATATATATATATATATATATATATATATATATATATATATATATAAATTTATTTATAACAATATTCTGAATTTGGTTTTTTTACATAAACATGACTATTAATAGTTTAATTTCTTGTAACTTAAGTGGGATTTATTGTTAACAGAATTAAACAGTACTTCTGGAGGGGATCTGTGGCAACGTTGCTGTACCTTCTCTGCATACTGTAGGTTCTTTAATATTTATGGATGGATGGATGAATGGATGGATGGACTTTATTGATCCCTAGGGGGATATTTTGGCTGTACGGGAGCAAAAAAAAAAAGTAGACAGAGGTCTATCAATTAAGACCCCAGGAATTAGGTACCAAAATACCATCGTATGTAAAGGTGTGAAAACCCAAGGTGCTGAAGGCCAACATCAAAATAACTAATAACCGAATAATTGCAAAACTAGAACGAGATAATAACAACCAAGTGGTGATGTTTTACGTGTGGACTGTATGTGTATAAAAGGAATAAATTCTGTCCAGTGGTTCATTTGTTCTGAGGAGCTTGGGGGTAAATGTGAAGCATGATGGCAGCTTGGGGGTAAATGTGAAGCATGATGGCAGCTTGGGGGTAAATGTGAAGCATGATGGCAGCTTGGGGGTAGATGTGAAGCATGATGGCAGCTTAGGGGTAGATGTGAAGCATAATGGCAGCTGGTAGACCCCCCAGTTGGTAGAAATGACCCCAGTAGTACTTCATTGAACATCTTGGTGGTCCTTGATGATCCTAGAGCTAAATGTATTCCTGGAAAAAGTGCCATTGAGAGGATGGTTTTCAGTTTTATTACCATCCTCTTCTCTGCAATTATTTGCAATGAGACTAATGTCAGGCATGTGATGAAGCTGGTCTTTCTGATTAGCTTTTATATATATATATATATATATATATATATATATATATATATGTATATATATATATATATATATATATATATATGTGTGTATGTATATATATATTACTGCTGTTTCTCCACAGAACACAACACAAAAGCTAACGCTTCCCACAATTGAATGATAGATCATTGAGCCTTTTTTAAGAAAAAGAGCCTGCTCTGGCCGTTCTTCTATAGTGCTTTGGTAGTCCCTGTCCAGTTAAATCTGCAGTTCATTGTAACCCATGAGACACACACATCATTACCCTTCTCCTTAGAGTTCACTATGTATTCTCATTATAACAGTCAATCATTTGAGGAGTGTATTCAAAATGTATTAGTCTGTTGTTGATGTAAATTAATTATTATATATTTTGCCTAATTAATAAATAGAAAACATGTCGACTCTTTGAAACGTAATAAAAGATACCTGTCTTGATTTCCAGCATGGCTATTGGAATGATGCATTTTCAGACATTTTTACCTTTAGAAAAAATTATTACATTAATATAATAGTTTATATAGGTGTTAGGGAATTATAGTAAGGTGATCCATGACAGCTATTATATATTTTCTTTAAATGTGAAAGAAAAAATGGCTTCCACATAATGACCACACTGAAAAAAGCTTATTGAATTTATTTAAAAGCTTACATCGGTCGCACATGATTGAACTGAGTAACATGAGTACAATTAGTTTTTGTTCATCCAAATGACTTGTTCACATATTTTCAAAGACCTGATTTAAACAAAACGCCTGAGCCGAGAACGTAACCCACAATCCTGATGTTTTGCAACGGACACAATTATCACTACACTATTCTACCATACACATTTTAATCGTGTCAATTTAATGCTAGGGGGGCACGGTGGCTTAGCGGTTAGCACGCTCGCCTCACACCTCCAGGGTCGGGGTTTCATGCCCACCTCCGCCTTGCGTGTGTGGAGTTTGCATGTTCTCCCCGTGCCTCGGGGGTTTCCTCCGGGTGCTCCGGTTTCCTCCCCAGTCCAAAGACATGCATGGTAGGTTGATTGGCATCTCTGGAAAATTGTCCATAGTGTGTGATTGCGTGAGTGAATGAGAATGTGTGTGTGCCCTGCGATGGGTTGGCACTCTGTCCAGGGTATATCCTGCCTTGATGCCCGATGATGCCTGAGATAGGCACAGGCTCCCCGTGACCAGAGAAGTTCGGATAAGCGGTAGAAAATGAGTGAGAGAGAGAATTTAATGCTACAGTTATAATTCCCATCAGTGGCAACATCCTCATGAGATTTCACATTGTATCTGGTTTATGTTAATGCTGTCTTAAATCTTTCCACTGCAGTAGTTCCATAAACGTGAGCAAGGCATATCAGAATGGATAACTCTTTTAGAGTGGGCGTCATTGTCTTTCCAAATTTGGTAGTGTTTAATGTCTTAGCCTCTGTTCTCAGTGTACAGTACTAACATGGGTGTCATTAATGCTGGAGCCCTGACTGTTCTCTGTCATTGGAGGAAAATATAATTTTTTCTGCTTTACCGTAGGCAGAACATGAATTAGAGCCTGCTGCGCCTACATTTTCCTTTTTACCTTTTGAAGTCATGGACCAAAACTGGTCACTTCTTATGGAGAATCATAAAGCCTTGTTGGTTTTGCTTTGCTAATGAGAGAGAAAAATATTTTGGACGTTTTATGTCTAAATTGGGGCAAAATGTATTTTCATGGTACATACAAGATAATGCAGAGGCTGCTACGAAGGTCTGTTCAAAGGTTAATGCTGGATATGAAGGGGGGGGGGGCTGTAGGGTGTCTGCACGAGGAGTGCTGACAGGGCCGGAATAAACAGATCATCCACAAATAGGGTCGGCTGGCAAGGAGAGGAAAGCAAGAGTGGATGTTTTGTCTGAATGTGAGCAGTGGCAGAGAACAGCACAGTGATCCAGCTGCCTCACATCAGCACTAGCTTCATTTTTTCCATATGTTAAATGTCCTGGAAAATGTCCATCACTCCAGGAGTAGTCTTGTCTCGTGTACAGTTTTCACTCTTCTCATTCTACTATACTACTATACTGCATTGGAGAGAGAGAGATCCATGATAAAGTTATTAAGAATTATTAGAAATATTCATATTTTGTTTTCCAGATTTGGTTAACGAACATTTCTTTGATGTTTGTTTTGTTACTAATTCAATTAACTTGAAATATGTATTTTAAAAAATCAGGTTCATCGAGTTCATCTGTTTTAAATACGACAGAAAACATTGTTACACCTTAGAGGAACCAGTTGGTCAGCGCACTTCAAGTACGTTTAATGGAAACTGTGTGGTCATGTTGAATGAATCACATTTATTGTGGCATTTGGGGATTTGCCAATTGCATGACTAAAATTATGATTCATTTATGGTTTATCATCCAGTCCTAATCACAGATGAGCAAAGACTGTCAACTCAGAACTCTAACTAAAACATGGTTCTCAAAGTTCCTAAAATCACAAGCCATCATAAGCAAAAGTTATTATATTTAGTACTGATGTTTTATAGGGCTGCAATCAGTGTTGGTGACTTACAAAAGTTAGGTCAGTATATAATAGAAAACTTATTCATATATCGTATTAAACAATCTGAAATGATAACTGTCATGTCATGAAAATGTCATGTTTTTTTTTTTCAATAATTGTCGTAATTGTCTGAAAAATGATGCTTTTCAATAACGTCTAGACAAATGCCTGTAATAAATAGAAATGCCACTGCCTTTAAAATGTGGAGTGAAGAAGCAGATGGTGTTTATTCATATATAAGTGGTAACTGTATTAAAATATATGAATGAGGTGAATGAGATTAAATTGAGGTTATGACATTGTAATGTATGTGGGATAAAGGCTATTTTACCAAGCTGGTAATTTATTTAGATTGAGTTATACAATTAATCATATAAAGCCATTAAATTCTTATTTTCTTATTAAATTACAGATTCAATTATTTAAAAAAATAAGATGTAAATCTTAATTAAGGGTTTTATTAAAAATTAAATTAAGGGTTGTTCATAATTAATCCATAAAAACAGTCCTTAGGTAAACAGTGTTCCAATTAAGATTCTGTAATAGAAAGCACTATAAAGGAACAATACTGTTAACTAATTAATTAATCATCTCATATTTATGTATTTAATATTGGATTGTAATTCCATGCTATACAAGTCATACATTTCAGGGTGACGTACTGTGGTTACATCAACTTGTCTTACAGTAATACTTTATACTGCTCCATATTAAAGCTGATATCTGACTTAAAAAAAGGATTTAAATTAAATTAATTAATTTAAATTAAAGAATTGTGTGAAATGGAACCCCACTTTTAGAGTATTTTAAGCAAACTCATGCACATAACTCATACATTCTGACAAGGATATTTTTGGGATTAAATGCTTACTAATTTTCTTCTGAATAAAGCCCAGTTATTATAGACTAGTAGTTTGAATAGTTAGTTAAATATCTCAGAAATATAGGCTTATAAATAAAGACAACTTAAGTCTAATGAGAGGTGCCATGAAAAAGGTGCAATATGAGTGGACATTTTGGAAACAGAAAGCACTTTGGTGCCGACGAATAAGTAAAATATTCTTGTACATGTTTTAAAATGGATTTATTAGTTTATGTTCATAAGATAAAATCTGTAGTAAGGGGGTCCTTGGAATTTGTTTTACAACTGGCTGCAAAAAGATTGAGTCTGTTGCTGGAAAGATGATCTGTTTGGTCTGTCGTTAAGGTTGTTTAGACTTTAGTGAAGATCTGTTTAGCTGGCTGTGTCTCTCTCTCTCTCTCTCTCTCTCTCTCTCTCTCTCTCTCTCTCTCTCTCTCTCTCTCTTCCTCCCCCCCCTCTCTCTGTCTGTCTCTGATAAGTACCATGTTAGTGATTCTCACTTGCCCCTTCCTCTGCACCAATGCCTTTGCCAAAAAAACCTTACTTCATCACCATGCCCATCTGCTTTGATCTGACATGCTGTATCCGCCACTTCTTCCATTGCTTAGGCTCCAGGGTCAGGTTAGTGTTATTGCAAACGTGGAACGAGTGATGCATAAACCTTTTATGGGAGTGGAATGATATGAATAATGGGAGGGATGTACAACAGTATGATGGCTATAACCTAAAGCCATGGGATATAACAGTTTGCCTAATGGTCTGAGTTGAAGCGATGTATTTGTTTTGAACAGCAGTGCACATGAGAATCTAAGGACCTATCTGGAGAATAGTTTTAGTAACTCCTTAGGCCTGTCATTGAATCGCTTATGACCACATGTCGTAGTTTAGCGTCACTGTACTTAAATAATCCATCATACATTTTTCCACAGATTTTTTTGTACTTGCCACATATGAACTTTATAACTAATATACAAAGTTACTGTTAACTTAATGAAAGTATTAGGGGTTTGAAAATGTTGCCCTTTCTCAAACCTACACCCAGTGTATTTGTTCTTGAAAAACCCTGTAACATGTTCCACAGAAATTATTGCTGTCAATTTCCGTACGGTCAGCATACATCATCCCGAATGCCATTGGTTTATGCCTTGCTTTTAATGAGCCCTGCTTTTTAACAACAGATAAGCATAGTAAGTGTGATACTGGTACTTGCCATGGCAGCATCACACATACACATACACTGTGTTATATTTAGACATCCATCCATTGAGGGAAGTCTTTGGGAAATGGAAGGCTAGGACGTAAGGCTAGGGTATTCACATGCGTCCGATGTTCTGATTCGCTGACAGATGGGTTGATAGTGGCTGTCTCTTAATTGTTGCGTAGGATGGGGAGCCATCACTTTTGTCTGCAAGAAAAACCCGAGCTCATTAACCGGCGAGGGCGGCAGAAGCGAGTGGGTGGTGGAATATGTGAGCCAGGGCTGTGATAGAGACATGAAACAATAAACATATTACACAACTATGTGCTTTATGCCGCTTTTCTCAGAAGTCAGCCTCTAACATCTCATAAGATCTATAACAATATGTGTGGCTTGTTTTCACAGAACAGTGGGAATCATATGATAACTATTTAAATTTAACTCTTACTTAATTCCTCAAATTCTAAATCTATTATTCTGTCATTCATCGGTTACTGACTCTATAGTAACTGTTTATAATCATATAGTAACATGTACAAGAACAATGAGGAGGAGGATCTATCAACAGGTCCTGGGACTTGAGTGGTTAAGACAGTGGGTTTTTGGTGAAGGGTGAGTTGTTTTGTTTTTTTTTTTTTTTTAATATTTGCTTTAGTAATAATAAACATAATGGTATCACTGGTAAGAAAATTTGTAATAAAAAAATTATTTTGATTCTATTAAATTAGAAAACTATGCAAATTAATAGCATTTTCCCTAGTGTTCTCAGACCCTATTGTACTGAAGCATGAGGATAACAGGGAATGGAGAACTTGAAAACAGCTGCCATAGATATCTGTCTCATTCAGGGTGCATTATATTCCTGCTTCATGACCAGTGTGACCCTTGCAATCACCCTTTAGTGCTTACTGAACATAAAATAATGGATTTTTTTATACTGATGAAAAAAAAAATATGTGAAATGCTGTCTGTTAAAAAGGCATTTGTAAATGGTTGGCAAATATACAGTAAAGTAAGTTCAAAGAAAATTCAAGCATTCTATTCATTTCAACTTTTTTTTCCTTCATAAACCTCAAGCAAGTTGCTAGTGCTTATGGTACAAACATTTTCCTTTGCATCTATGGAAACATATTTAATAGGTCATTCACTCCACTTAAAGAAACCGAGACACCGAATGCTCTTTCCATGATTCACTGTATTCTAAAACACAATCAAGTGTCATTATAGACTTAAAAGTATCACCTCACTTCCCCCTCTAAAAAAAATGCAGCCGTGATCAAGCCCAAAAAGCTGTTTGACCATTTACAGACTCCTATTCATTTCATGTTCCATTTTCCAGCCAACAAAGGAGTGACGTGAGGCTGTGAGCTAGTGAGTGTTTTTGCTGTCCATTGGTGACATTCATCTAAATAGGTGCTGCTCATTCATGTCCTTCACTGCCTCACCACTTTCCAAACCCTTATAGTATGAGTAATGGATTTGTTAGTCAAGCCCTAATTAACCTACCCCTCTCATCTCTCAGTGACCCCGACACTCCCACTCCACCCCAGTGACATTCAGGAGTGCCTCGTGGCTTGTTGTGGGCTTTTCACACACCCACTAGTATCTGAATGGGCTAGTCTGGTTGCTAGGGGAACACATCGGCTGAGCCCCCGGGGGCTTTGAGCGTGTGCTGGAAATCATGTAGCTCCTGGACGAGTGAAGATGTCTGCTTTATAGTTACATCCTTAACTCTAGTCTACTAACAATAGCTCATTGCATTCATTTGGTGATTTCACATTTAGATTCACATTTCTTCTTCTGGGTGGCAGATTATTTTATCCACTTACTGTACAAGAACACAATACAAGCACCCGAGCTGCTGAAAAGAGCTGAAAGTAAAACTAATTAAACATCAACACCACAAGTTTCAAACAACTGACCAGATACATAATGCAGGAGAAGATTAGTGTTGGAAGAACCACAGCTATTAGACTTGATTTTGAGAGAATTGAGAGTGTTTCTGCACAAGGAGAATAAGGGTCAACATGAGCTCTCTGACCAGTCTGTAGCTACACAGTTCCAAACACAGCAAGCTGCCATGCGCTGTGTGTTCTGACACCTTTCTGCCATAGCCAGCATGAACTTTATTAGCAGTTTGTGCTGCAATAACTCTCCACACATGCATCTGTGAGCTTTGAATGTTCATGACTCTGTCTCCGGGTCACTGTTAGTCCTTTGTTGGATCACTTTTGGTAAATACTAAACACTGGATACAGGGAACACTGCACGACACCAGCTGTTTTGGAGAGGTCATCTAACCATTCATTTTTGGCTATAGTCAGAGTTACTAAGATCCTTACACTTGCCCAATTTTCCTGCTTTCAACACATCTGTTGAGAACTAACTTCACTTGTTGCCTAATGTACCAAAACCCTCGATGTTATTCGCTGTTATATCAAAGTCTTTCTGTGAATGTGTTAGAACCTAATGGAAGTGTAACCAAAATCATGACATCAGATTGCTAAGTTTAGTTTTGGACTTGACTCTAAAACATGGGTATAACACAGTTGTTGAGTACACTGTGATCTCACTATAAGGGTTAAGAAAGTCTTTTTTGGGTGAATCTGTAGGTGGAACTGTAGGAAATTGTTCAGCTAATTAAGAGAACTATGGGAGGCTACTGTGATTAGCGCCCAGCACCTTTCACATAGAGTTGTGATGACAGGCTGGCCGGGAGAGCTACAAACACACACACACACACACACACACACACACACACACACACACACACACACACACACACACACACACACACACACACACACACACAATTGCTTAGGCAAGGTCACTGCTGAAGCGCTATACACCATTTCTAGCTCATGAGATAATCACAGTACTCCCCATAAAAACAGTTGTCTAATGATCTCACATTTGCATTGTCTACAAAACATCTAACTTTTATTATATCTTACCAAAGTTTTCACAGTGTTTTCATATTTAGCTGTTACATAAAGGGGTTCATAGATCAGACAGTCTCCATGGCAGGCTCATTACTAAAATATGAGCCTTGCTACCATTAAATCATCTGTCGAGAGCTTAGCACGAGCTTGCTAACTACCTTGCTAACTACCAAAGAATTAACATGATCTCCTGGTCTGCCATGGCCAGAACTGTCAAAGTCATTTCAATTTACATCTGTTAAATAGCCTTTTAGTTGGAATCAGTGACATATTTTTTCCTTCCCACTCAACACAGGCAGAATCTATAGCAGCTGAAAAACTCGGAAGCATTTTCCCCTGCACTAAGAGCCTCAGACTGCCCTTGAAGTTAATTGTCATCACAATGTATTTTCCTCAGAGTCGCATTGTTACCATAATGAGAGGGCAAAAGCTTCCTCGTGCACTGTTTAGCGACAGTGTATCATCAGAAAGAAAGCAAGAGGGCGAGATGTGTAGCTGCTTCATCACCACAAACTGTGAGTGGGAGAGGCCGACTTTAATGTGCTATAATCAGGATGAATAAGATGGCCTGAAGCATGAACGGCTTGTTTTTTTTTTATGGTGAAAAGTGTCAAATGGAAGCATTAAAGGTTTTAGTAAATGTGTAGCAGGCTGGAAAGAGCCTTCACATGGCCCTATTTCAGATATTAAAATAAAATAAAATAACTAATGATAAAAGGTAATAACTAATAGTATTTATCTTGGATTTTTATCAACCCCCCCCCTCCAAAAAAGCAAAGAACCTTCATATATCTCTAAAAAGAGAACAAAATGTAAAAATGTACAGTTCATTTCACTTCTTAAAAAACAGAGTGCATTTTCAAAATAAATACAAAAACATACTTCACATTAGCTTAACTTTTTTTTTTTAAACCAAAAATTGAATTTGTGCCTATTTTCAGCATTGAAATTCTTTTGTCATGTCACATGCCACAGTGTTGCTCAATGAAAGTAGATACTCATGGCTTTAAGAATTTGTAGCTTTCCATAAGTTTTTTTTGCCTTCTAGGAACAATATATTCATAGAAACGTCCCAAGAAAAGAAAACAGTTTTTCTTTCATACAAATGCTTCTCAAACTTTCTAAAAATGAAAAAAAGTTTGAAATTCAAGATAAATGTATGGTATTTTATTGGAACTAACTTTATTACTTTATTACCTACAATTAAATTGTTAACTGTTTGCTCGTACCTCGTTGTGAAAATAATCTCAGATTAATTCAGTAAAATTCAATTCAATTTATTTGTATAGCAATTTTAACATTCAGATCGTCTTAAAGCAGCTTTACAGAATTATAGCAAAAAAAGTAAAAAAAAAAAATACTATAAATACTATATATCTCTAGCATTTAACTCTAATGAGCAAGCCAGAGGTGACGGTGGCAAGGAAAAACTCCCTGAGATGTTAAGAGTAAGAAACCTTGAGAGGAACCAGACTCAGAAGGAAAACCATCCTTATTTGGGTGACACTGTACAGTAAATAATGTAAATGTAAATAATGTCATTTCTACAACAGTTTATAATAATGCAACCGAGAGTTCCTGAGGAACTAATAAGTCAGTGCAAACTCTGAGTTCACCATAGACCCAACACTAATACCTTCCTGCAAATGATTGCTGATTAAGACCAGACCATACAGCTGACTGACACAACAATGGTTCAAAGAAGGCATGATAGTTTCTGGGTGGCTCCATTGACAGCAATCAGATGAGTCACTGTCTCACCATGCAGATCAATCCCTGGCAGGGTGACCACCGGGCGACGAGACTTCAACCAGGGATAGAACGTCAGGATTGACGAAGCTCGTTAAGAAGCGACGATCAGACTAGGAAATTATAACATTGGGAGCTCGGAGTGGCATTTATAGCTCGATCGAGAGAGAGAGAGAGATGTAAGCTATGATAGGTGTAATCATGTGATGGACAATATACATTTTGTGCAGAGTGCAGACAGGTACTCCGGAAAAATAGCTATGACATCATAACTAAAAGGGAGAGCCAGAAGGTGACACAGAAATGAGGCTTCCTGGGACATAAAAAGCGTCCCACCACTCCACAGTCTGCAAACCTGAACAACTTAAACCATTCTGTTCTTTTTGCTACATCTGACATGTTTATAATTATTTGAATTGTCATCTGGACTTTGTTAGTTGTCACATAGCAAGCACATAAGTGTGTTTTGATGATGACGCAGGACATTATGCATATGTCCCTTTCGTTACAGCACACAGCTCTTTTTTCTCACTAAGGTAGAAATGCATATTTGGCTAGCAAGGTTTTAGACGTGGTTAATCATAATGGCTGTTTAAGCACATAGGCAAAATTATAAAGTAAACAACTTAGAGGAGGACAGATTGAGAACTGTAACAGCTGCACAGAATGAATGATAGCAGCCAATACTTTATCTCAACGGAGCAGTTGAGAGTTAAGGGCCATGTTGAAGGGCCCAGCAGTGGCAGTGACGCCTTCCCAATACTGTATGCCTTCCTAAGTCATTTGGAAATACCATTACCTCAATGTTCTGTTCCTAGCTCAGTTTTACCAGCTAAATTCTCTGAAGTCTGCTCATAATTCAGGAGGTAAATTCAGTCCTAAACTATATATTTAACCCTTATATGTTGTTCGAGTCTATGTGACCCCATTCATAAACATCAATAGTTTTGAAAAACTTTGCTTCCTTGTAAATTAGTTGATTTTTTCCCACCCATAACTTGATTAAATTTGATTTTCCTCTTTTTATTACATTTAATTAAAAAACAATAAAAAACGAGTAGTACCTTAATTAAAAAATGTAATAAAGGTAAAGGGCAAATATTAATCATATATGCTGTTTATATTGCTTGTAATTGGGATGAAATAAACATCTGTAGAGTATTTTAACATAAAATTTTTGATTGTGTTGAATTAAAAACCAAAAAAAAAAAAAAATGCAGCGAGTCCACCCGACCCACGAACACTGGCTGAGTAACAAAAATACGAACAACATACAAGAGTTAAGTAGTCGGTTTAAAACAATTATATTGTAAATTTTCTAGTAGTCTGGAAGGTGCCGCTAAAACTCTGTGGCATATATTTCAGCGTCAGCATGTAATCAAAAACACAATCTGACACAAACAGGAAATAAGACATCCACAATAGAGCTGCATAATGCAAAGAAGCTCTGAAAAATAAATACTGTACAAGAAAGTGGTGAACAAGAAGAAATACAAGAAAGTGATGACTCAATTTAGTCATCTCTTGTTTGTTTTGCATTTTATTCTGCTATGTACGTGTTCCTCTCTGTTGCTTTAGTAATAAACCACAGCAACAACAACAAACTAATACCTGCAAAGTAAACAGACATTTAAATACAGTGAACAATAGTGTAATAATCACATTAATAGTAAATTTCGGATATTTTTAGTGGTGTAAAATGCATTTCTTATATTAGAATTTGATAACATTTTGCACCACAGTAAAAGAGTCTTTTAGTCATGGATGCTTGTCTCTATGTATGTTCTATGTACTTGGACATTGTCTAAAAGCAGCTTTTCAGAAGTAGAAAAATTCAGATTAAAAATGACAAGGTTTCTAATGATTAAATCAGAGGCAAAGGGTAGCAAAAAAGAAACCTTAAGGCGAACCTTACTGAAAAGGGAATCCATCTGAATGGCTGAATGGCAAATCTAATACCAAAATCTTTCTATAACTGCATACAGTCGGAATTATGTAACCAGCGGCTTTTGAGCAACTTATAAATCAGTGTAATTACTTCATTCATTATAGCACATTATTTACTTATTATTTAATTATTAACATTAATTACTTTTATAAAATGTTCAATGATGAAAAGATTGCTACAGTAAGTATTGTGCAATACTACTCTATGTTGTAAACGACAAAATTCACAGTTCATAAAAAGACTCGAACACATGTCGAATTGTATAAATAAACATCACACACGACACAATACATTGCACAACAAACGTTCATTCATACATTAATTTCTTTAATTACAATCAACATACGTTGCTACGATCAGGGAATGTAAATCAAATGTGATAATCATTTCGTCGTTATCAAGCGTGCGTCAGTTTCACTTCAAAGTGATGCAAAGTAAAAAAATCCACTTTAAAACAATGTATGCTCAAACAAAAGGCGTCTAACTTTCATGCCCGCCTGCTGTCTTATAAAGCTTATTAGACCTCCTGATTACTACAGTGTCCGTGAAGGACAATTTCGGCACGGCAGGTGTTTCTGATTTCCATTTACAAAACAGACACACATACAAGGTACAGCAAAAAAATTTCAAATACAGATAATCTGTCTGATTGTAAAATAAATTACACAACCATCTTCAGTATTTCATAACCCAGTCCATATTCACTGCTTACACAGAAAGCATAAATACACTATTTCAAAACGATCGCTTATAAAGGCTGTTCGGCATCTCTAAATTGATTAATTGGGTCTGCACTATGTCTAGCGGGTCCCTCACCTTGTTCCCCAGTCCCCTGTGATGGACTTCAGGTTTAACGTGACCCTGTGTAGGTTAAACAATACAGAAAATGAATGGATCACTGGTGTAGTCTACGTGACACGCAGGTATACGTATACCCACTAGGAAAGGCCAAGGATTTCCGTATACCCACTTAAAAAAGTGTGAGGATACGTAACAATATCGTTTTGTGACAGAACTTTCATTCATAAATTCACCCCTTCTGTGTTGCGAACACAGACTGTGGTTGCGATTGCGAATCACTAATGTTTTTGGACCATTGGGGCTTCCGTGGCCTGTGACCTGATCTGACGTCACCTACCAAGGAGGAAAATCAGTCACTTGGCGGTCTTTTTTGGTGCGTATGAGGCTGGGAGGGGGAAAAAAAATCACAGTATACTCACTACAAAAAACTAGACTACACCATTGGAATGGATGTATGTGATGAAAACAAGCTTCCGTATTTAATCACGTATCTCAGCTGGTGTCCAGGGATTACGAACTCTCCACATGAGTAGCATCCTTACAAAAGAGATGAGTTTGTAGTTTTAAATTGGTTGGTGCTTTATGAGGCTGGGTTTCTATTCTCAGGCTTAGTAAAACACCATCTGGGAATATGTACTTGAACACTCAGCATGAGTACTTGAAAATGTTGTGATTAATTAAACACTAAAATAAGAGTTTGGGGCATTTATTTAGGAAGGTGGAATATTTTTAGAGAAAGGCGTCGTGCCGTTTCACTGAGGTATGCGTATGAAGAAGTAATACAGTGCTGTTTCATAATAGTGGCCAGTGATCGAAATCTGAATAAGCAATGATTCTTGTGCATTGGTCATGATCTCTTATTATTTAACTCACATCCTTTAGTCCAAAACCATAAAGTAATTAATAATTATTGTGTTTATTACTGATGGGGTTATCATTACGTTGGGTTCAGTGGTATATTTAAGTGTAGCTTAGCTTTAATTAGCTGAATTGTGTCAGTAGAAGGTACTTATAAGGAGAGACAAGCGTGAAAATGTGTGTTTTTCCTTTGCTGCTGCACAGTGAAATGGTCATGCTGAGTGGAAGGTTGGAAACTCTTGCCTCCTTGTGCTAATAGAGAGCACGCACGCACGCACGCACACACACACACACACACACACACACACACACACACACACACACACACAAAGACAGTTCTGTCAACAGAGAACTCGGCTGTATACCACTACTCATACAGTATAATCTTTCTACTCTCTGCTCTCTCTCTCACACACACACACGCACACACACTGTATACAAACTATAACTATGAAGCACTCCTGGCTTCTGAAATGATCAGAGTCCCTCCTCAGGCACTGGATAATCATTATGATCCAATGAGTCACCACACACATAAAAATACACATATACACATACACATACACACACACACACACACACACACACACACAGACACCTTTGATTGTATTATTATATTATGTTTAATAATGTTTATGTGTGTGTGGGAGTAGAATACAGTAGAAAGTCAGTACTATAACCTTTACACACAAACACAGATCCATACTCAAGGACACAAGGTGAACGGTTCCACCACATCTCCTGTTATAACTGCTTTAGCTTTTTGTTAGGATGAAACCTACAGTAAATAACACCAAAGAATGGGGCTTTTTTACTTCACTGGGTTCTGTTTCTCTCATTCTTTAGACCACCATCTGTGTGCTATCATGACAAATGTCTGTTCCCTGTTTTCTCCTCCTCCTCCTGCTGTTGGTCTGTCTTTTTTCCCGAGAGTGAAGTTTTCCATTCCGTTCCTTTCTCTTTGTTGCTTTGCATTGTGTGACTAAGACAGTATGTTCTTAGCAAGGACTATAAGTTTACATTCAATGATTACATCAAGAAAGTAACAGATTAACGCTGCACCTTACGCTTAAGTTCATATGCAGAGGGCTTCATAGAGATAGAAACTTTTAAGGTGGAGGGTTGTTTTCAGACTTGAGCTGAGAAAATTTGGTACAGTTAATTTTAGGTAATTTTAGCATATTTAATCTAAATAGATTTTCACCTGTGAATTAATATATACACTTATTTCAGAGACGGTAATAGCTTAAAAACAATGTGTATACAAATATAATTGAATGCAACCTCTGAATGAATTGAATCATGCATAGCTTCATCTTGGTATTCCACATTTATGTTGAAATAAGTACAAAAGCCCAGATAGAAAAGCTGCCTGGATGCCTTCACAAATGATGTGTCCTTGAAGACTGACCATACATTGACCATCCATAAATTAACAGCAATTTCTATCAATGCATGCTGGAAATCTTTAGGCTAGGTTTTAGATCTAGGTATGTCCAGTATTTTTTATTTTTATCCCACTTCTGGCTGCCCACTCAAAGGAATTTGAACCATTCCCACTTCTTTTTATATTTTCTTATGCACTTAGTTGGCTGTTTTTTTCATTTCCCGAAACAAATTTGTAATTTATTTGTCTAAATGTTACAGCAACCCTTGACCAGGATAAAGTAGTTACTGAAGATGAAGGAATAAAGGTGATAAACATGTTGCTCGGCAGCACTACCATTTTCAGTAAATGTCAGGGAAGTATTTTTTCTTTATCTGACTGCCCCATCAAAGAAAAACTGCCCATTGCTGTGACTTTTTATTAGGTCCACTGCACAACTCTAGCTCCAGATCCACCATCACACAGTAAGATCAATGGATGGATGGATGGATGGATGGACAGATAGATGAATGAATGGATGATAAATGCAATGTTTTGAAGTCTAATTAAGGGTTTGGATCACTATAAGCAGCAAACTATAATCATTCACCATGATCTTTATCATTTTGACCATTTTAAACTTCAAAAAAGTCACGAAAAGCTCATGTACTGTTCTCAAATACATGGGCACATGGCTTATGTTTTTAATTTCTTGATCAATGCAGGAATGTATTGGTTTACAATCATTTCCATTTTACCATACATTTCTATTTGCAAACAGAAATAACTGAGAGAGGAAAAAAAACAGCCCTGTATGCAAAGAGTATGCAAACAGTATTTTAGTTGTTAAAGCCTCCCTTTCCTCCCTTTCTCAGATAACAACAATATGATTAATTACATAATCCAAGACAAAGAAAGAGAGCTGCAACATCTAGTTAATTTCAAGTAACACAGTTGTTTTAAAAAAGTCAATTGTTACAGAAAGTAATTTTAAATCTTGTTCCGGAAACCCCAAGTCAATAATGTTGCTAAAACCAAAACCAAGATCTTATTATTACTTCCTTTGGTTTTCTTCAGAAAAGAAAGCTGTAATCACATTCCCAATTCAAACATACTAAGCAGCAATGTCTGATAATCAGCAGGTTTCATTTTCACTCAATCCCAGCATGTGATTACACACACGCAAACACACACACACAAACACACACACACACACACACACACACACACACACACACACACACACACACACACACACACACACACACACACACACACACACACACACACACACACACACACAGAGAGAGATCTCACCTCTGCATTTAATACTGTTATTCCCCAAAACGCTGTTCATCTTTGTTACATTTAACAGTTCAAGTCATCTTAAATTCAAAGAAATGGAAATACCTCTAAAGAAAATCTGTAAACATGATATATAAGACTTTTACATCTGTTTCTTCATGCAGTTATCCAATCATCAAATCAAGTGGCAGCAGACCAACACATACAGTCATGCAGATCATGCAGGTCAAGAGCTCCAGTCACTGTTCACAACAAACATCGTGTGTCGATCCATTTATTATACAGCCAAGTTCAATTAATTTTGCCAGGCAATGTACTTAATGTTAGAGTAGGCAGTAGGCAGTCACCTCAAATGTTAATAATTACAAAAGATAACAACAGAAAAGATAAATTGCCACACAGTTAGCAAATGATAACAATCATAGCAACACCTGCTACACTTGGTTGCTGAGAAACATAACATTTTATTTAAATATATATTTTGTCTAATGGTGATTAGGTCTTTAGTTAGCATCAAGCCTCACGTTTACATTAACTGCATAAACTTGAAACAAATAAAAAGCTTTGGATAATGGGTTACTTTAAGTGTCATTTTTGAAAACTCACACAACTAGGCTTTTTTAATCCTTAATCCATAATGATTTGGTTTTTTTTGTCTGTGAATAAGATCAGATGGTTCGTGTTACCACTTTCGACTTGATATGAGACATATACTTTGCTGTCGATTTGCCTTCAAACATGCAGCTTTTCACTGGCACTGACCACACTTTTTTGATACGCTGACTCTGACGAGGTTTCTTTTATAGATGTTATGTTAATTCTGCTAAATAAGATTTCAGGTTATATGCGGAAGTACTTTGTGGTGTCCTCTGTTTGATGACCTCTGGTATACTGTATGCTAGTGGTCTTGGTTTAAGCAATAGTTTAACTTTTATCTTTAATATACTGGATATACCTAGTGTGTTATATATTGCACTTATAACCACTTATACAAGCTCTTTTACCCAGGAGGTTTGACTTGTTTTTCCAATAAAGTGAATTTACATCTAATTGATTAGGCTTATTTACTTTACTAAGATTTATATCAATTAAGCCAGTAATTATGTAACTCTGTACCCCAGTTTGATCTCAAACTCAGTTTACAGTCTGTGTGGAGTTTTGCTTGTTCTCTTCGTGTCTAGAGACCACTTGTTTTCTCCCACCTTCCAAACACATGGTAGTAGGTGGATAGGATGCAGTGTTGGAATAAGTGTGTGCATGGTGCCCTGTGCTGGACTGCTGTGTGTAGCCCTGCTTTCACCTTAAGTACTGTAAATTACCACTTTATGTATATCATCCTGGCGGATGTAGCAAAGCATTGCTTTTGTTCAGTGGAAATAAAGCTTTTTGTTCCTGAAATTTTAGCATTATTTATACACATTAAGAAAATGTGTTGTCTCACTTGTTCTTGGATTGACATCCAGTTGCATAGAGCGCTAGTGTTTTTGCAGAGAGTCCATTATCACTCCTCTTCCATTTTAATTGAATTTAGCCACCTCGAGCTAAGCTGAAACAATGGGAGAATGATAAATAGAGAGAACAAATGCTGCATATGCCTGCCTTTGTCTCTATTCACAGTCCTGTTTAACAATTCATTTGTTCAACGCCATAGCTGAGACACTTGGATGCTGTAAATGGAGGTTTATGGGCTTCATCAGTTTCTAAATACGTCCACCAAATCCCCAAGCTTTGGCACCCAGTCCTCCTTCTCAGCTGGCCATCGTTCATTTACACCTTTCCCTTTTTTTCTCCCAATCAGTGAGTATTAGATTCAAGTTGGAGGAGTGTGGTACATTGGGAGACCTATAGCAGGTGTTTGGATTGCTCAATGCTCACAGAAATTGTCGAGGAATAGAACGAGGAGGAGAGCAGGAATAGAAAGCAATATTTTAGCGAGTCCCAGACAAAGACGCTTTTCTATTTGCTGCTTACAAGCTTGCTCACGTTCTTGCTGCTGGGCTGATGGGGCGGTATGACAAAATGGGTATCCTCAGCCCACCGATTAGAGCTGCCGTCATTGGCATGTGACCCTTGAGTGTGTAGGTGGGACCACACCATATGGTCCACTTCACTGGCAACTCCTTTGTTGTACCAGTAGGCGCCAGTATAATTAGCCGCTCTTTAATTGTGGAAAAAAGATTTATGTGGCGCTCTATAGCTCCTTCTTCACAGTTTCCATTGTGAGGAGATGATTCCAGATAAGCTGATGGGGAACACTCTTAAAAGGATTGGTTCTTTAGAAAATCTAATGTGATTCTCATATATGAAACATAAAGCATTTTGAAGAATTTATATAAAATTAGACAGGAAAATTCAAACACAATATAAATTTAATTTAAAAAAAAAACATGTTTAGAAAAAATGGTCTGTAGTATTTATAACAGCAAAACTCTTCCCTCTTATTAAAGTATTTTTATTTTTTTCTATAGTTTTAATTATTTCACAAATTTCTAAAAGATGGCACAGCATTATCTACATAAAAACAAAAAGTAATAGCACTGATTTCACCTTACACATTTTTTTTTTGGTATTATGAAATTGTTTTAATATAAAAAGGTTCTTTTACACTAGATGGATTCTACATAGCACCAATTTTCTGGGATAACTATATAGGATCTCAAAGAACCTCTTTAGCATATAAACCAAGTATTCATTTTAAATTCATTTTAGTATCCATTTTAAATGTAGATGAGTTGATGTAGATGAGTTGATGATCATAATTGATGATGATCGTGACTATTATTATTATTATTATTATTATTATTATTATTATTATTATTATTATTATTATTATTATTATGTTATCTCTGTAGCTGTGTGGGTTTCTTCCAGGTTCTCCAGGTTCCTTCCACCTCCTACCATTTTTCTGGGTGCATTATCTATGATAAATTGCTCTTATGAGTGAATGAGCATGTGAAAGTGTGTGTGTGTGTGTGTGTGTGTCTTATTGTGTGAGAGAGAATGGTATCTTGTTATCTAGTCACATCCCAATTAAGACTTATTCTGCTCCTACTGCCCACTGTTCGTGTCTGGTTACTGAAGAGGAATAAATAATTCATGCATAAAAAAGTCTTAAAGGAATATGACTTAAAATGTGGTTCTACCTGCTTTCCCAGTCACGACAGTCAGATCTATGGGTAGGAATTATTAAAACAATCTAAAGCAAACAGCCAGGAGGACTAGACAATATTTAAACCCAGTAACAGGAAAAAGGTCAGACGATCAGCAAACAGTTATAAACTAGGCAGGACTATACAAGAGATATGGAAACAAAGCAGAAATCAAATCAGCAGGAGAAACATGTAAATACAAATGAGGATATAAAGCTTAAATACTAATTATAAAGAGGCATGGGCAGACATTTCATATGGTGTACAGCTTAACATCTCCTTTACAGAACCAGTTACTGCACCTGAATTAAAACACATCATTTAGAGGTATAAAGTCACTCATCGTTTATACTTCACTATAACCATCACCACAACACTATAACATTCTGCAATTAATAATTTTTGGTATTTACATATACAAAATACTCATCTGACCAAAGTGAGAAATTCTTTTATAGCTGGTTTCTGAAGAGTGTTTTGTTCTAGGAAGTAATGTGTTTTTTATAGGAAAATAATTAATATTGGTGTTGTGTGAAGCAGCAAGTTCACTATTTACCAACCGCAGCCCATGTTTTACTTCTTTTGTTGTATAGCAGTTTGCCAATGCTGATAATCTGTATTTGTTTAAGAACGACACATTGTGCATTTTATCCATTTATACTAGAATTAAAAAACTGTACACAGACGTGTAATCTCAGTCCCAGAGGTGGTTTAGAGAGCTGTTCTTGATGAGATTATTTAAAGATATTCCACCACATGCTTTAGTTCTGCGCACTAAGAGAGATTAATTTCTCCTTAATGCTGGCATTTTGCTTGGCATGTTATAAAGAAATAATATAGTGAGAGGTGGATATGTGATTTTGTTTTCATCAACACTTGTGAAAGGAAAATACTACAGTATATATGACAGAGTTAATGTACACTGCAAACAATGGCTGGAATAAAAATGTATTATATTACCTTTTATTGCAGTATTGTACTTTTATAATGTCATGCTGTTCTGTTTTTCTGGGATACTTTGGGTTTGACAGAAAATCGTTTAAATCAGCTGAGGAAGAGTGTGGTTGATTTTCAACACTTTATGCCATTTTACTAGTGGCTGTGTTACAAATAGCAAAATAAACTGTATGGCCAAAAGTTTGTCGACACCTGACCATCACATTCATGTGTCTTTGATGAACAGTCCCATTCCGCATTTAGTTCTTCTTTGCTGTTATAATAACCTCCAGTCTTCTGTGAAGGCTTTCTATTATTTTTTTTTTGAGTGTGTCGATTTAGCCATTATCGCATTAAAAGACGTCTTGGGGTTCAGTTGGAATTCCAGCTCATCACAGAGGTGGTCAAGGCTCTGTACAAGACACTCATGTTCTTCCACACCAAACCATGTCTTTATGGCTCTCTATTTGTGCATCATCATGAACCAATTTGGTCCCCTTAGTGCCACTGGGAGTAAATTTGCAGTTATAAAACTGTGAAGAACCACATAATGTATGAGTGAGATGGTCACAAGACCACAATCTTGGCCATATAGTGTATATAATATAGTCAAATGATTTAGTATTTCCTTTTAGATGATACCAACTTTGATATGATTAAACCAATTACAAGACACGTTTATCATATATTATCATATAATCAAGCTAATTTTAAGTATATGTTTTATAAAGAAGTAAAATAACCCACATAGTGAATAAGCAAATTTAAAGCTTAAGATTGAAAAATATATCTAGAAATTGGCTTAATAATCTTATTGTTGGGTTATTGTAATGCTATCATAGCAGAGAGGACAGTAATTTTACTATATTCAGGATATTTTCACTTGTTAAGATGTCATTTATTGCAATGTATCAGCTAAATATTCTGGAGATGACTTTACTAAAGAGCTACTGTCTATGTAGGCTAATGTTAACTAGTTTAAGCTTTATTTGTGATGTAGGTGTAACATGATTATGAGGTGATGGTCAGGGTGTCAATCTGTTCCCTGACCTGTTGACACACCTCTCTTTCCTCTTTCACATGACAGCATCTAATCAGGGAAGGTGGGAGCTAATACACTAATACAGTACTTGCTTCCTGTAAGACATTTAAAGCCAGGACATCTTTTCAAACCACTGCTCATTCAAAGTCCAGCAGAAAGTACACTCAGAGGAAAGCAGCTCCTGACAAATCCTTTTTTTCTTTCATGGCCATTTTCCCAGATCAACTTAATGAGAGTCTAGCTAATCTATGCTGGATTTATTGTATAGAGCACAAATCTTATATTTGGTTTAATCATAATCTTATCATAGGAAATAGGACATCAAGGCTATTAAAAGCCTAATTACTGTTTATGCTCCGTAATCATTTACAGAGAAAGCACTACAAAACTTTTTAATTCATAAACCACTCCAGGCTGCAATCTAAACATCTGTAAATAAAATATAAGATTATTAAACCTATTTCTATGAATATATATTGATTATTTTATTCTTTAAGTTTTCTATTGGCATTTTATTTTTCCTCATTTTAATGCCAATAGAAAAAGAAAAGTTTGCTTACAAAATATATGTCTAGTGGCTTAATAATCTTATATTTGCGCCTACATTTACATTTGGAAGACAGCTTTATCCTGAGAGTCACAGAGTCTTGGTGTATTTAGTTTATTGTATTATTAAAAAATAAAAAAAAAAGTTTAAATAATTTTGATAAGAATCAAGGTACTATCACTTGCTAGAATAATAGATATATTTTTGCAGTGAAAAACCAACCTGAAATTCTCAGGAAGGTTAACAAATTAAGTATGAAACCTTAAGGAAGGTAGATATACGTTTCTGCTACCTTTTAAAAATCATGAGCTCAAATCCACTGCTGTCACTGCTGGGCCCATGTCCATGTAACTTTGCCATTATCCACCACATCTGCTTAAGATTGAGCTCCACATGTCGTTTGGAAGTGGAAATGGTAGCTAAGTGGGTACGACGTTGGCCTACTGATGAGTTTAAATCCTCCCTCTGCTGGGCCCTTTAGCGAGGCCCTTAAACGTCATGTGCTCGCTTGCATAAATGAGACAAATGGAAGCTGCTCTAGATAAGAGTGTCTGTTAAGTACTGAGAATGTAATTCTGCAAAAATAGCACTCATAATTAATCCAGGATAATCCTGCTGCTATTCGATGGATAAAGTGATTATATGTCAATATCGGTGGTCTATTGGTAGCAGCAAAAGAAAAGCAAATAATTAGCACCTAAAGGAATAACATATAAAGAAGATGTATGTGTAGGAGAAGAAATAGTCTAATATGTAACTTTTTTAATGAAATATAAAAGATGGGGAACAACAAAAAGCACGATTGAGATCTGAGATGTAAATTGTCAGAGAAAAAAGATCGAGAGAAGGAAGCCAGCAACAATATAATAATAGTGTCAGCTGGGCAGTGAGAACAGTGATGGTGTAGCAGCTTCATTTTGTTTAGCCCCCATGATCATAGCTCAAAACCGTGTTTGTGTGCTCTGAGGTTTCTGGCGTCAGCAGCAGCGCCGTGGGTGTCAAGTTCACGGTGAGCAATTTGAGCGATCGTGATGAGGAGGGCTGTTCAGAGGGGAGTCACACTCCCTCACACAGCCTTTAATCAGCAAGAAAGAGGCCTGCTTGTTTAGCACCACCTTCCTGAAGCCAGGTTTTCTGCTGGGATTTACAGAAGACATACTGTGTGTGTGTGCGTGTGCGTGTGTGCGTGCGCGCTTTTGGAATAGAAGAAGTATATGCTACATTAGACCTAAAGAAATCCTCTGTGACAAATACAAAAATAACACTGACACAAAGAGTGCTTTTTTAAATGGTGATGTGAAGTTAAATACACATAAGGCTGTGTTATGACACTTTTCTAACTAAGGTTTGAATAACCTAACTGATGTTATATCTCAGTTTGCTTAAGTAAAGTGAGTGGTACATTTCTTCTTTTTATAAATACATTTAATTCAGTCCATTTAATAAAACAAAGTGTTTTCACCCACAAAACGGTGCTTTTTTTTATTTGCTATAAGGTAGGTATAGTTTGCAATAAACCACACTTTTCTGCATATTGTGTTAATGTAAATTTATTGTTTATAGAAATGTTGTATAAAATCTTACCCAAAATCATGCAGTTATACTGACTAGCCTGAGCCAAATCACTGCCGTGACAATACTCAGTGTCATGCTCTTGCTCATCTGATATTGCTGAAATGTATTCCTCCATGACTCTGTATAAGAATCCACGCACTTGGATTAGCAGAATAATGCTGAATCATTTTATTGTTCCCTAAGGACATGAGGGTGGATTTTAAGTACTACTTACTTCCAAAAAAAGAAGAAGAAGAAAATAAATAAATATATACTGTATATAAATGATAAGATGCTGAAAGTGGAAGAACACTTTTGGGAGCCTGTTAGTATTATGCAAAAGGTCCCCACTAGATTTCTTTTATAGTTAACCACATTAGCATTTTCAGTGTCTGGGGTCAGGTTAGGGTTGTTATTGTGAAGATAGCAAGTTGATTTTGGGGCATTTGTAAGTGTGTTCGGTGAGCATGTTCATTAAACAGTGTAGAGTACTCCACATGAACGCCCAGGTGCTCATAAGTACTTCTGTTAAAGAGGAGGTTGATTGGGCTCCATATAGGCTCTCAGTCTTTCTCTCTCTCTTTCTCTCTCTCTCTCCTATTCATTCTCTATCTTTCGTACTTCAAATTATTTGTATTCATTCAAAGAATATGGTACACTATTGAAAAAAGTCTGGTGTAAATGAAGGTGATGCATAAAATGAAAAATATACCAAGGTTTCAGCCCAAGAGGAAATCACCAGAGTCTATAAACTACAATAAAACAACACATTAAGCTGCATTCAATACACACCCATGTTACTGAACATGTCTTGCAAGCTTCATGTCTGATAGCTTGTTCCTGCTCACATGAAAGTAAAAATGTCCTGCTCCTAATTTTTTTTGGTTATTGTGCAGGATCTCCGTGCCAGATCAGTGCCACATCTCTCAGTCCACATCACTATACATCACTAAGTGTTCATGTACTGCGATGCCAGTATTTAAATTCTGAAATAATTTTGAGTGTTTTCTTTGTCTTTATTGTGCCCTTGGTCCATTGAAATCTGGGTAAAAACTGAAAACAAAGGCCACATTTAGCAGTATTTTGATGCAGTGAGCACAGGTTAGAGGTGTGCGCTGGGTCTAAAAAAGTCTGTCAGACATTTAGAGCACTGAGTGCTACAGGCTATTATATTGAGCTGGCCTTCAGAAAAAGCTGTCACTGTGCATTTAATATTCCTGCTCCTGTTTTCTCTACATTACAAGAGGATAGTTTAATTATTATTATTATTATTATTATTATTATTATGGCAAAACGATAGGCCTGATTAATTATGCCACATAAAGTGCTCCTTTCTTCTTTCCTCTCCTAAATAAATATCCATTCATTAACTGACAGATATTCATATATTAACATTAGGCAGAAGGCATGCTCCTAATTAGAGTGCCAAAAAGTCTAAAAAAGTCATTTATGGCTTTCATGTTCACATTTAAAAAATGTTTATTTTTTAAATGTGAACCGATCAAGTTTATAATTATAATTAAATAAGTCTTAAAGACATAACCATATCTTTGTATTTAAAGACCTATCAATTATGCAACCTTTGTTTTTAATGGGAATATTGCTGAATATTGAATATTGAATATTGAATTATTCTTTTCTTATATTTTGTCCTAGTGTTAATTGTAGGAAAAAGAAACCCAGTCAGTCATTCTTGTTGTTAGCTGAGATGAGCACAACCCAATGTGGCCTTCTGCTCTTGTAGCTTATCCACCCAAAAGATGTGCATGTTGTGCGTTCGGAGATGCTTTTCTGCTCACCACGGTTGCAAACAGTGATTATTGGAGCTATTCTAGGCTTCTTCAAACCAGTCTGCTTATTGTTGTTCTTTGACCTCTTTCATTAACAAGGCCATTTCCTTCCACCGAGCTGCAGGTTTCACACAGGATGTTTTTGTTGTTTTCACACCCTTTCGGTGAAAACCCTACAGACTGTGTGAAAATCCCAGGAGAGCAGCTGTTTCTGAAATACTCAAACCAGACCACCAGACAACAGAAACCATGACATCTGATTGGAAAACTGGGTGAATGTGCAGGTGTCTCCTAGATCGTCCGTTTCCAGTTATATCTAATCTAATAAAATAAAGAAAATGTTATCAGTTTACATACAGTTGAAGCCAGATTTTTACATATGCAATGGCTAAAGATTTTCTCTGAGTCTCAGTATTCTCCACACTTTACAGCAAATCAATTAGATCATCCACTTTGTTTGCATAAGAGGTTATTTCTAAAACAAATGAATAAAGGCAGATTTATTAAAGCTTTAATTCAATATATGAGTATTCCAGAGGATCACCTCTTTGCACACAGAGTGTTGCCTGTCTCTTTAAACAGAAATTGCTGTAATTTCATTTTGAAGCTTTATACCTGTGGCTGTAAACAAGCCTACGTTTAGAGACCGTTAGAGACCTTACTTTAATACTGGCATTTAAAAAATGCAGGGGATCATCTGGCTTTTGAAGGAGTCAAAATGAAACAAAAATGCCACTCTTTTGCCATAATGCTCAGTTCTATGCACAGAGGAAAAAAGGATGATACTTTTCTACTGAAGAAAACCATTAATACTGTGAAGCATAATACTGTGCTGGAAAAGAGTCTGGTTTATTTCGGACTGGCATCTATTCCCAAGGATTAACTAGAAATATTGCAGCAACACCAGAAGACATCAGTCGGGTATGTTTTTTCCAGCAAGCCAATAATAATTAAAAGAAAACAAAGTGAATGTTTTGGAGTGACTGAAGTCCTGATGGTAATGTTATGATGGTAATTTATGGACTGAATTGAAAAAGTTTGTATGAACAAGGAAGAACAAAAACCTGACCAGGTTTCCCATTTCTGTAAGATGGAATGAGCAACGCAATTACATTTACATTTACAGCATTTGGCAGACGCCCTTATCCAGAGCGACGTACATAAGTGCTTAAATCTCTAACACTGAATACATTAATGCTGGTTCACTAGGTTACATACTTAAGATACCATGAGTTTAAAACATTTGTTCAAAGTTACAATGAAAAAGTGTCAAAGGTGTTTTTTTTTTTTTTTTTTTAAATGCAAAAGATAAGGAAAGAAGTGCTAGTTGAAGTGCTTCCTGAATAAGTAGGTCTTCAACCGCCGCTTGAAAATAGCCAGTGACTCGGCTGTCCGGACCTCTATGGGAAGTTCATTCCACCACCTTGGTGCCAGTACAGAGAAGAGTCTTGTAGTATACTTGCCTCTTACCCTGAGAGATGGTGGAACCAGTCGAGCAGTGCTGGTAGATCGGAGGTTGCGGGGTGCAGTGCGAGGAATGATGAGGGCTTTGAGGTAAGAGGGGGCTGGTCCATTTTTGGCTTTGTAGGCCAGCATCAGTGTTTTGAACCGGATGCGTGCAGCTACCGGAAGCCAGTGGAGGGATCGCAGTAGCGGGGTGGTATGCGAGAACTTTGGCAGGTTGAAAACAAGCCGGGCAGCTGCATTTTGGATCATTTGCAGAGGACGGATTGCGTTCATAGGTAGACCTGCCAGCAGTGCATTGCAGTAATCCAGTCTAGAAATGACAAGAGACTGAACAAGTACCTGGGCAGTCTGTGTGGACAAAAATGGCCGAATCCTTCTAATGTTGTAGAGAAGAAACCGACATGAGCGAGTCACATTTGCAACATGAGAGGAAAAGGACAGTTGATTGTCCATGGTTACCCCAAGGTTGCGAGCTGTGGCTGAAGGGGAGATCAGATCGTTGTGCAAGGATATAGCAAGATCGTGACCTGGGGATGAATCACCTGGGATGAACAGCAGTTCAGTTTTGCTAGGATTGAGCTTTAACTGATGAGCAGTCATCCATGATGAAATTTCTGCCAGACATGCTGAGATCCGGTCAGAAGCTGTGGCATCTGAGGGTGGGAAAGAGAAGATAAGTTGTGTATCATCAGCATAGCAGTGGTAAGAGAACCCATGTGATGAAATAACTTCACCAAGAGAGTGAGTATACAAGGAGAAAAGAAGAGGACCAAGTACTGAGCCCTGTGGGACGCCAGTGGAGAGTCTGCGTGGAGCAGATGTCACTCCCCTCCATGTTACTTGATATGAGCGTCCTTCCAGGTAGGAGGCAAACCATTCCCAAGCTGATCCGCAAATCCCAAGACTCTTGAGGGAGGATAAGAGAGTCTTGTGGTTGACCGTATCAAACGCTGCTGAAAGGTCAAGGAGGATAAGGACGGATGATAGTTTAGCTGATCTAGCAGTATGTAGCTTCTCAGAGACATCCAAAAGGGCTGTCTCTGTAGAGTGAGCTGCTTTAAAGCCAGACTGTTTGGGATCTTGGAGGTTGTTCTGTGAGAGATAGACAGACAGTTGATTATAGACAATGCGTTCAAGAATTTTTGAAAGAAATGAGAGAAGTGATACCGGTCTGTAGTTACTGATGTCTGATGGATCCAGAGCAGGTTTCTTTAGGATGGGAATAACCCTTGCTCTCTTGAAAGTAGTTGGTACCTGACCAGATGCTATGGATCTATTGACGATAGTGGAAATGAAGGGCAAGAGGTCTTGTGAGATGGTCTGGAGCATAGTGGTAGGGAGTGGATCCAATGGGCAGGTGGTAGGATTGCAGGACTGGATGAGTTGTAAAATCTCTTCTGCTGCCACAGTTGAAAAATGTGACAACGAAGGTGTAGGGGAATCCATACTCTGAGATGTAAGTGCAGTCGGGGCTGAAGTGAAGGTCTGGCAGATTTCCTCAATCTTCTCCTGGTAGAAAGAAGCAAAGTCTTCTGCAGTCAGGGAGGATGAAGAAGGTGGAGCTGGGGGGTTGAGCAGAGAAGAGATGATGTTGTGGAATTTCCGAGGGTCATGTGAGGAAGCTTCAAGCTTTTCCTTGTAGAAGGAAGTCTTGGCAGAAGTCACATCTGAGGAGAACTTGACAAGAAGTGTTCTGTAAAAATCGAGATCTGCATCAAGTTGTGATTTCTTCCACTTTCTCTCTGATGATCTTAGCTCTCTTCGATTGTTGCGCAGCACATCTGAAAGCCAAGGAGCAGAAGAAGAAGTTTTCTTGGGTTTAGCGAACATAGGGCAGAGGGAGTCCATAGTTGAGGAAAGAGATGAGAGGAAAGTATCTGTGGCTGAGTCTAAGGGTAGTGAGGAAAAAGACTTAGCATCAGGAAGGGAAGAAAGAGTGCCAAAAGCTACAGATGAAGGTGAGACAGAGTGAAGGTTGCGGCGAGTAAGAGCAAGGGGGTGAGAGGTAGTTTTAGGTAAGATGGGTATAGTGATGGTGAAGGATACCAGGTGATGATCAGAGACGTGGAGTGGGGTAGCAGTCACATCTGTAGCTGGAGAAGGACGGGTGAAAACCAGGTCCAGGACATTGCCTCCTTTGTGTGTGGGGTTGTAGCTGTTGAGTGTGAGGGAGAAAGAGTCGAGAAGAGACAGGAGGGAAGAAGAATGTAGCTTGTCAGAGGGGAGGTTGAAGTCACCAAGCACTGTCAGGGGGGAGCTATCGGAAGGGAAAGCACTAAGCAGTGAGTCCATTTCTTCCAGGAAGTTTCCTAGGGGACCAGGAGGGCGGTAGACAACAATGATAACAAGGTTGATAGGAGAGGTAACTGAAATGGCATGAAATTCAAAAGAAGAGATGGTTAAATTAGAGAAGAGTAGAGGTTTAAAGCACCATTTCTTTGACAACAATAAACCTGTACCACCACCCCTGCCTGTTTCTCGTGGTGAGTGAGAGAAAGCATAGGCAGAGGATAAAGCAGCTGGTGTAGCAGTGTTCTGTGGGGATATCCAGGTTTCTGTTAGAGCAAGAAAATCAAAGGAGTAATGGGAAGTTAAAGCAGAGATAAAATCAGCTTTCTTTACCGCAGACTGACAATTCCAGAGCCCACCTACCACTACTGTTTGAGACTTACATAACAAAGGAGGGTAGATGAGGTTATTGGGATTGTGACCTCTGCTTTGTGGATGAGAGCGTCTGCGAGAGTAGGCCTTGAGTACAGAGATGGGTTTAAGGCACATATTTGTAGTCAAACAAGAGTGAGAATTGAGGTATGGTAGAATATATCAAAACAGTACTAGACACTAATGTTAGAGAGAGAGAAAGAGAGAGAGAGCTACTAACAAACCTTCAATTTAAATAGGTAAGCCCTGCCCCCAATTCACACCTTAAGGGAGACTGAAACTACTCCTGATTAATCAGCTGAGAGAACAACAAAAACCAACACTATAAAAATCAACAATGCTATAGAATATAACACGATTCAAATCACACTACTCTAGAACAAAGTGAGTTAAGCAGATAGTATACAAAAGACAGGAACCTACTTTACCAGAAGACAATATAATCAAATGTAGAGAGTTAAAGCACACTGAAGAGTAGGCTGGTTCACCTTCAATTTAAATAGGTAAGCCCTGCCCCCAATTCACACCTTAAGGGAGACTGAAACTACTCCTGATTAATCAGCTGAGAGAACAACAAAAACCAACACTATAAAAAACAATGCTATAGAATATAACACGATTCAAATCACACTACTCTAGAACAAAGTGAGTTAAGCAGATAGTATACAAAAGACAGGAACCTACTTTACCAGAAGACAATATAATCAAATGTAGAGAGTTAAAGCACACTGAAGAGTAGGCTGGTTCACCTTCAATTTAAATAGGTAAGCCCTGCCCCCAATTCACACCTTAAGGGAGACTGAAACTACTCCTGATTAATCAGCTGAGAGAACAACAAAAACCAACACTATAAAAATCAACAATGCTATAGAATATAACACGATTCAAATCACACTACTCTAGAACAAAGTGAGTTAAGCAGATAGTATACAAAAGACAGGAACCTACTTTACCAGAAGACAATATAATCAAATGTAGAGAGTTAAAGCACAATTCCATAGCACTATTGTGAGATTTATGGAAGGTTGCCAAAATCACTTTAAAGGTACAGTAATCCCTCGCCACTTCGCGGTTCAAGTTTCGTGGCCTAAGTGCATCGCTGATTTTTCAAAAATATTCATCGAAAAATAAAAATAAAAACGGTTTCCTAGGATGCCGGAAGCCCTATTCGGACGGGATTAGTTTTACGTGGGGACATGTAGGTAAAGTAATTATTACCAGAGCTTCTCAGTGATTTTAGTCCCGTCCGATTGTGCCATCTCAGTAATCATTTCGGACAATGTCAGTAAAGATTACGGCGACTTTAACCTTCTGTAAAAAGGTCCGGAAAAATTATCTCAGGTAATACTAATCCCGTCTGAAAAGACCTGCTGTAAATATGTACGGTAAAATTCCGTCATTTCCTGTTTAAAAGTAGTTTTTGGCGCGTTTTTCAAGCATGGAGGCGCCAAGTTGTCTGTTTGCGCACGTGATAACAGGAAGCAACGTCATACACACATGACGGCAAGGAGGTTACTGTGGTGCGTAAAGCGAGTTACCCCTTCCACTTCTGCTAGTTTTACTGAGATGTCTTGTCCCGTGCGAATTGGCCAATTAATATTACAGACGTCCTGAGGTAAAATTGCATTACTCCACGTCCCCACGTAGAACTAATCCCGTCCGAATAGTGCTAAAGAGAGAAACTCTCTCAGAGGCTTTGTACATACCCATGGGCACTCAGACAAGGCACATGATTGGTTCCCGGCGTGAGATCTGAGCTGATTGGCTGCGCATCATCGCATCCCCTCCCAGCTTCTTCCCTTGTTGTATCTCGCCACTCACGTTCAGGTTGTCAACTGTATCTCGCGTATTGTGTTCGAAATTAACTTTACAATGGCCCTTACAATGCCTCCTAAGCGCCGTGCCCCTGCAAAAGATTCCTCTAGTGAGCCGAAGAGGAAGATGATGACCATCAGTGAAAAGGTCAAACTTTGGCCAATCCTACTTCGCGGATTTTCACCTATCGCGAGGGGTTCCGGTCCTCATTAACCGCGATAAACGAGGGATCACTGTAATCCCACTAAGACCTAACAAAGTGTATGTAGACAGTTGATCCATTAAAAAAACTAATCTGGTGAACAAAATCTGAAAATAATCTGTGCTAGGTATTATTTTAAAATAACCCTTTATGGAAATAATGTAGCCTAAGTGTAGATAAACTTAAGCTTAAAAATATATTCCCTTCTTTTTGACACTTTCTAAATCTGGAGTATTTACTTGAACCCATTTCTTGATGGGTTGTTAAAGCAGTATATTACAAAGTCTTTGACTGGCTGTGTATATACATATATATACATATATATATAAATAAGGAAACAAGTGCGTTTAAAACCACACTGTTTTTTTCCTGGCTTAGTACATTTCATGTATTTCTCTAACCCAGTGCTTTTGATTAAACTGATTCAACACTGATGAGAAGAGTCAAGTATTTCAGAGCATAGATGGTGGAAATGCAATGTATTGTGCTGTACGGAAAATAGCCATTCAAACCAATTTATCATGTGTATCTGGCCAAAGACCAAACACTGAGTAGCACTTAGCAAACTCAGTTAAATGGATCATAACTAACATGAGGATCTGAAGGCAATTTTTTATTTCACGGACATAATTACCCCTCTTCCTCTCTGAAGATCTCATTGAAGTTCCGTCAGCCTGGATAACCGAGGGGCCATTTTAAAAAGCCAGGCATTCTTTTACTGATGACATTTACAAATATGCATATGATGTAGTCGGAAACTCAGTCAAGAAACAGGCTTGATGGAGCCTCTTCCTTCCTGTGCATTTGAGGTTAGGTGAAGCAACTGCTCCTTTATCTGGCTGCAGAGTGGATATGCTGATATCCTCAAAGACACACCGGCAAAGCTAGATAGGGTTTTTTTTTTCAAGGCTGTCAAATCCGAAGTTGTGGCAGCGTCTTGCTGTTTCCGGTACAGCAGTTGCACAAGCTTCTGCTCTGCAGTGCAATTCTTTGGTAGCACTAAGAAGAAAAACGATGTCTATGGCTGTTGGAGTGGTTTGGGAACCTGGTCTTGGTGCATTAGTGTGTAAGTGGGTCAGGTGTAAGCATATTTGCCTCCCGGTGGGTATAAAGAAGAGTAGGGGAAGATATATAGGTTTGAGTGTCAGGACCTGTTTCAGATAGTGAAAGGTGAGACATTTTAATGTCACAAACACTTTTTTTTTACCTTTTGAGATATAAGAGGTTTGGATAAAGTCATTTGAGATACAAGCATCATGTACTTTTTTACATTACTTTTCTGTACTGCTTATCTTATATAGGATCAATTGGGGACCTCAGGTCTATCCCTGGGCACTCAGGCACAAGACAGATAACACCCTGAATGTGGTGCAAACTCATTGCAGGGCACAATTACATACACACTCACACATTAGGGACACTCGTATACAGTGGTGTAGTCTAGTTTTTTGTAGTGAGTATACTGTGATTTTTTTTCCCCCTCCCAGCCTCATACACACCCATCCTAGAGCGACACCCCTTAGGCACCACCACACTCACTAATGCATAAAATATGCATCTACATGTAATTGAGAGCATTATTAAAGACTGCTTATGTGTTCTCAACATTCCAATTTATTATAAGCAACAAAAGACAGTCAGCTGATAAAACCTGTGCTCCAGGTCCCATATTCATATAATACTTAAGGCTAAATGTAGCTCTTAAAGGTATAGTTCACCCAAAAATGAAAATTGTGTAGTTTCTTTCTTCTGTTTAACACAAAAGATGATATTTTGAAAAATGACACAATTTTCATTTTTGGGTGAACTATACCTTTAAGAGCTACATTTAGCCTTAAATGTTATATGAATATGGGACCTGGAGCACAGGTTTTATCAGCTGTTAATTTTCAATGTACATTTAAGAGTGAACAATAAACATTTGTTCAGTTTTTTCAGTTTTATCAGTTTTATTTAATTTCTCTTTCATTGCAGAATATTATGAACTGAATGAACTGGTAGTTTACAAAGCTTTCCAAATACATTTGTACTCGGGCTGTGGGTGAAATGCCACCCGAAGCTGCTGTAGCTTTAGGCGCAGGCTTCCGAAAACACTCAGAGTGTAGTTTGAGTCTGCTTTCATTTCATATCTTCTTTTACATTAGTTAGTTCATTTCAAATTTGCGCCAAAAAACACCGCCAAGCAACTGATTTTCCTCCTTGGTAGGTGACGTCAGATCAGGTCACAGGCCACGGAAGCCCCAATGGTCCAAAAACGTTAGTGATTCGCAATCGCAACCACAGTCTGAGTTCGCAACACAGATGGAGTGAATTTATGAATGAAAGTTCTGTCACAAAACGATATTGTTACGTATCCTCATGCTTTTTAAGTGGGTATACGGAAATCCTTGGCCTTTCCTAGTGGGTATATCACGTAGACTACACCACTGCTCATATATGGACTGGAGAAGGGAACTTCGAAAATTGAGAACATGCAAACACCATGTTCACAAGGCACAGGGAGGAATCAAACCTTCATCCACAGAGTTGCAAAACAGTGGGCCTCCTGAAAGCGATTTTTGTTATGATGTAGCTGGGTTTGAGGAGATGGCAGAGCCAGAATTCACATATCATGTCCTTTTTACTTTTAAAAACCAGCGCCATAATGCAGCTCTACCTGCATATCGTTCTCAGAGTCCTCAACGTTGCCTTGTCATTACAATCACAATGCTACAGTGTTGTGACAGCTCAGTACGCTGAAAGTCGGCCAAGACGTCCTTCAGTTCAGCTTCCTCTCTCTGACATTTGTGGCTACCACTTGACCTTTCAGAGACAACGGCGCGGCCGAGTAGCAGACGCAGCGACAAATACAAGTCCACCAGTCAGAACGTTGTCATCACTGAAAGAAGTGGATACATGCTTGGCTTTAATAACCCACTGAGAATTTGTGCTGCCCTTTAATGAAATGTCCTCTGATGTTCAAAAGAGAAAAGGGCAGTATGTACATTCCTAATTTACGTCTTGTGCTGCAGTGTGTAGTCAAGGTTTTAGGCAACTTGTTGGCTTATCTTCTGGATTTGAAATTTGAAAACACACACACACACACACACACACACACACACACACACGCACATACAAGCACACAAACACAAACAGAGACCAGTGTGTTAATTCTTGACAACAATTAACATTTGACAATATTTAAATATATTTCCCTTGGAGCAGTCAGATTGTTCATTATGTCATTCAGAATTCCAAAACTGTGCTCCTTATAAAAAAAAAAAATGTATGGGTGTGTTTATTGTAATAAGATGCCATCATCAACTTCATCTTATATGCATGTACTATATACTTCATTATGTATTTTCAGCTCATTTTTGGTAACTTCTTGTCTGTTCTTTAAAAGGGGATAATTATTATACATCTGGGACTCATTAGAGGTGTCATCTGAGTAGCTGAGTTGTGTGTCATAGTGAAATATTTTTTACTGAGAGAATAGTAATGCTGTGCAGAAGGACTATGTGGAAAAAGAGAACAAATATCATAAATAAAAGAAAGAAAATTATCTTCTTTGATATGGAAGTTTTCAGGACTATTCTTGTGTAATTGGGTGATGCTCAGCAAGACAAGCTTTAGGAATAAAATGTTATCTGTTGTAGATATCCAGAGGTGGGTTCATACTCACAGCTATGCAAGATTTAATTGCTATGGATTTGAATGCCACCCACACAGCAGTAGTGAAAGTGAAGGTGAGATGTCTTGAAGTTAGCCTGCTTGCCTCAACCCACTGTTTTCCCAAAGTTACAGGAGATATGGGAGGAAAAAAATATGATAAGGAATAGCCATATAGTGAAATAGGGAAAAATACAGAACTAAAGTCAGAGCTTCAACTGGATTCTGCACTCTAAGATTTTATCACCAAGTGCGATAGCCTCTCAAGTCTCAAATTTTGCTATGACTACGCCGTAATTAATGTCCTACCCTACCACAATCTGTGTTTGCTTAGCAGTTCAGTCAGATTGTAGTAAGTTTGCCCTAATGAGATATCCTGGCATCTTGCAGAGGTTTCCACTCCGATCTCACTAGTTGTCGTGCTGTATCATATCCAAGCGTCATGACTAGTGGCATGCTGAAACACATCAAAAGGGTTTAGAGGCCATCATTTGCTTAAACCAATTAGATCACACCTGGCATGACTGACAGATAGCAGAGAGCCAGATTTCTTTTTTTTTCTTCTGAACCGAGTTGTGAAATCTTTACAGCTTTGGATAGAACTTTTGTGAGATGGGAGCAAGATATCCCAAAAGGTCACTGACTGAAATTGATACATTCACCCACCTCCACTGCATGTGAAGGAGCTTACAACGTTGGAATGAAGTTATTTTAACAACTGAGTCGTAGAGATGAGTGGCTTGAGCCTTGAATAAGCCTTGAATCATGTAATAGTCAATATAATTTCCCCTTTATACAGTGTGGTCCTTTATAGCGACAGTAAAAACTGCAACATCATAATCCTCATTTGCAGACATTTGCAATCCTCATCAAATTGTCCCTGCTTGCTGCTTATTGTTTACTATTTCCTCCTTTTTTGATGGACAGCTAAGATCGTCCTACTGTTCTATACAATTCATGGGTGCTCAAGGCTTTCAGTACAGAAGCCTTTTTTGTGTCATGTATACATTACAGCACAGTGAAATTCCTTATTCGCATATAGCTACCACTGCCCCAGTTAAGTGTTTCTCAAAAGCATATTGTCTCCTATAACCTATAAGCAGAAGATGATGTTGGCAAAAAAAAAACAAACTGAACTGCTGTTTCTCCCAGGTGATTCATCCCCACGTCAGAGTCTTGTCATCTCTCTGGACTACTCTCTGATCTCAACTTAGGTCACTGTGCACATCCTTGCAGTAACCAAGGGCAATCAATTGTACTTTTTGTTTTATGTTGCTAAACTGACACAATCACATCCATTTCATTTTACAAAATCAGAAGGGTTCGTTCATTTCTATCCACCGAGGTCACTCAGGTGCTTGTTCAATCTCTTGTCATTTCAAGACTGCAACTCATTTTGGTAGTGCTGCCTTTAAACACCATTCAACCTCTGCAACTAATCCAGAATGCAGTGATATAACATAACTTATTTTCAATCTTTCTAAATTGTCCTTTACCACTCCATTGCAACTTCCTTTACAAGCTTTCTGTAGCTTCTCACATCAGACTTAAAACATCAGACCAGCATCCATTTACATCAAAGCTCTTATTACAATCTGCAATCAACCGAGACCATCATCTGTCAGGCTACAAGGAAGACATGCATAAAGGCTCTCCTATGTTTTGGTACTTACTAATGTATTCCTTAAATTAACATTTTATTTAAAAAAAAAGTGTGTTGCATGTTTGCTTTTATTACTATAATTACCTTCCAAATAGAGTTTGTGCACTGATAGTATTCTTAGTCTGTGGCCTAGTGAACCAGTGTCATGATGAATTATGTATTGATGGAGGCTTCAAAAGACTTTTGTAAGTCTCTCTGGATAAGGAAGTCAGTCAAATGCCATAAATGGAAATATTTACTGAACAAAGATAAAGCCCTTTAACTCTTATGATAAATGTACCAAGTTTACAAAAGGGAAATGGTCATAAACACAGCACTCATTTAGATTGGTAAACATGACCCATCTGTGAATTAGCATTGATGTAGAGTTACACGGCCAGCAATATGTGAATAAATGGATTTGTATGAGAAGAGGAAGAAGCCCAAGATGAAGCTGGAAGGGAAACTTTGGAAGGATAACTTTGGAAGGTTTATTAGATGGCTCATAAATCCAGAGAGATTGAAATGTTCTGGCATTATAGATCCCTTTTTGTTCCATTCAGGAATAATTAAATTAATCATTTACATTTACTTTTACTGCATTTGGCAGACGCCTTTGTCCAGAGCGACAGACAACAGTGAATACATATTTCATCCCTGTCAATCATTGAATACATATTTCAGATATTACAGATTTAGGATACCATTGGACATCTAAGGGAAGATTATACTACCACCTAGGTCCCAGAACAGAGGATCAATTCTCTTTTTTTCTGAGAGACGGTGGGAACAGTCGAGCAGTGCTAGTAGATCAGAGGGAGTGTGGAGCAGTGCAAGGAGTGATTTAAGGTATGAGGGTCCATTTTGGCTTTGTAGGCAAGCATTATTTGAATCTGATGTGCAGTCTTTGGAAGGCAGTTAAAGCAGTTCTGCAGTGTGGTGGTGTGTGAGAACTTTGGCAGGGTGAAAACAAGTTGTGCATCTGTATTTTGGATCATTTGCAGAGGACGAATTACATTCGAAGTTTGACCTGCCAACAGAGAGTTGCAGTACTCCCGAAATGACCAGAGACTGAACAGGCACCTGAGCAGCTGATGTTGTACAGAAGAAACCGACAGAACAGTTTATTGTCCATTGTTACACCAAGGTTCCAAGCAGTGGCCGAAGAGAAAATCAGAGAGTTAGGTACATCGCAAGATCCTGAACTGGTGATGAGCAGTCATCCATAATGAGACGTCCGCCAGACATGCTGAGATCCGAGCAGAAGCTGTGGTATCTGAGGAAGGGAATGAGAAGATAAGCTGAGTGTCATCAGCATAGCACTAATAAGAGGACCCATTTAAGGATATAATTTTGCCAAGAGAGTGAGTATAGAGGGAGAACAGTAGATGACCAAGCACATACCAGTGGAGAGCCTGGTGGAACAGATGTTGAGCCACCTGAAATGAGCAACCTTCCAGGTGGGAAGCAAACAGTTCCCATGCTGCTCCATGAATTCCAAGACTCCTGAGGGTGGACAAGATAGGTTTGTGGTTGATTGTATCAAATACTGCCAAAAGGTTGATGCTGATGAGGACAGATTACAGCTTGGCTGAACTAGAAGCATGAAGTTTGTGTGGAATGTGCTGCTTTGACACCAGATTGGTTGGGATCTTGGAATTTGTTCTGTAAGAGATACACAGATTATAAACTATGTCTTCAAGAATTTTGGAAAGAAATAAGTGAATTTATACCAATCTGTAGTTGCTGATGTCTGATGTATCCAGAGCAGGTTTCTTCAGGATGGGAATAACCCTTGCTCTCTTGAAGGTAGTTAGAACATGACTAGATTGTATGGATCTACTTATGATTGTGGTGATGAAGGGCAGAAGGTCTTGTGAGATGGTCTGGAGCACAGTGGAAGGGATAAGTGTAGTGGGCAAGTGATAGGACTGCAAGATTGGATGACTTGAAAAGGGATAAAATGTGACAACGAAGAAGTAGGGGAATCCTGGCTGTGCAATGAATGCATAATCAGGGTAGAAATGAAGGTCTGGCAGATTTTCTGAATATTCGCATTGTAAAAGAAGGCAAAGTCTTCAGTAGTCTGGGAGGATAAAGCAGATGGAGCCAAGGGATTAAGTAGTGAAGAGAAGATGTGGAGTTACCTACAAAAGTTTATCCCAACAGAGGTAAAAACATTGAGGAACTTGAGGCAACACATTTATATTAAAGGTTCTAGAGATATATTTTTACCTCTGGGATAACCTTACACAGAATTTAGTGGTTGAAGATGAAGCAGGTGGAGCCGTGGGGTTTAAGCAATAACACTTTCAGATTTTAGATGCTTATAAAGCACTTGGGGCATCAAAGAGATGTTTTTTTTCTGAATATATGTCATCTAATTGGCTAGGTAAAAACAGAAAGACTTTAAAGCTACACAGACTTAAAGCTCTCATTGTCTATTTTTTTATGAGCCATAAACCACCACTGTTATATGACAAAGAAATTTAATGCTGAACTTGGACACCCCAAATCTGGGAGAAAGTCAATTTTTGGCCTCTGAAAACCTTTGGAATGGTTTGTTTGTTGAATGCTTTGAAGCTAAAATGTCATTTTACTTGGCTTGAATGGAAGAAGCTGTAGAAAGGCAGAGAAAGCTCAAAAGGAATGTAAAACTCCACAGAGACATTAATCAGTTCAGAATCAATTCAGAGACATGGGAGCAATGCGAACCACTGCACCACTGTATAACCTATAGGTTGTGTGTTTTGTTTGTTTGTTTGTTTTGTTTTGCTGTTTTTTTCTTAAATTGAGACTTGTTAGCCAAGAGAGGAAATAATCATAGATAATAGAAAAAATATCTAGATCTCTTTAAGCAAAGAACCTCCCAGGGGAACAGAATGTACTCCCAGCACTTCCTGTTTTCATTCAGCTTCTAATACTTTAAATAGAGCCATACTACAAATAATGGTAGGAAGATTTAGGAAAAGCAATATGACTTTCGACTTTCACTTCAGGCTTAGTATCTAGGTATTTCTGGAAAAGTGTGTTTTGTGTGAATGTGTGTGGTAATGGCGTATGCGTATGGCAATCCCCATATAGCGTTCTGTCACTTTAGCTATAACAAACAGAGCCCAGACTTGACTGCTGTAATGGCTAACAATTTTCTACTGGTGAAGTGTGACTCATTGGGTATCCTCTAAATTAGGAACAAAAGACAACACTAATGTTTGCCATCAGATTACTTTCTGAAGTGTCGTCCCACTGCTTGTACACGATCATTATCCTTGTAGCCAAGAAGTGCACAGGAAAAACAGGCTGTCTGTTTAAGTTGCCTATATTTAGAAACTTTCCAGAAAATTCTTCCATAGTTATTAGAGCTCATAGAGCTGGGCACGCTAATGTCAAAGCTTTTGACCAGTGTGTTGCTCTGCCATTTGGCTACCATGGCTTTATACAAGGTGCCCTTCCCACAAGAAAATTACTGTAAGACTTGTCATTTTAACTTTTCTAGTTAACATAATTTATGAAATGTAATACTAAATGCACAATGCTGCATGCTATTATAGAGCCACAGTGGCGCAGCACTTTCAGAATCCTGGATCTGATCCTGAGTTTGAGTAATTGTCTGTATGGAGTTGGAATGCATGGAATTGTATGTCCTCCTTGGTTTTGTTATGTTAATTGGTTATGTTATTGTATGTTCTCCTCATGCCTGTGTGGGATTCCACCAGGTTCCGTGATGGATGGACTGGCTTTCCCTGCATGGTGTATTCTCATCTCATTGCCAGTCTTCCTGGAATAGGCTTCATATACACCCTGGCAATGACCAGGATAAAACATTTACTGAAGAGGATTAAACGAATTAGTTTAGAATTAGATTAGTTGCATATGCTTTTCTATATGTTATTTGTGTACAATTTAATCAGCCAGCAAATGTAAGGAAAATAATTTATATAAATACAGCTTTACAGGGAAAATCCCCCAAAAATTCCAAAAATCCAATTTCCATCCATCCATCCATCCATCCATCCATCCATCCATCCATCCATCCATCCATCCATCCATCCATCCATCCATCCATCCATCCATCCATCCATTTATTTTCTGTACTGCTACACAGTGCCATGGTGAACCTAGAGTTTATCCCACATGTCTAGGGCACAAGGCAGGGGACAGCCTGGATAGAGATTCACCCCATCACAGGTGGGTTCGAGTCTCGGGCCGACCACGACTGAGGTGCCCTTGAGCAAGGCACCGAACCCCTCAACTGCTCCCCGGGCGCTGCAGCATAAATGGCTGCCCACTGCTCCGGGTGTGTGTTCACGGTGTGTGTTCACTGTGGTGTGTGTGCACTTTGGATGGGTTAAATCCAGAGAACGAATTCTGAGTATGGGTCACCATATATAGCCGTATGTCACTTCACTTACTAGACATACAGTAGTGGTATAGTAATAATGGTTGTCTTTGTGAGAGCCATAGATATATGCAATCTGTTCCCTGTGCTGCAGGCATATTAAACTGGAAAGTAAGATTTTTAAAAAGCAATGATAGATATCACTGTCAATCAATATTCACAGAGGGTTGTTTTTAGAATTCAAACGTTGTCAATATTTATGCGGGGAATGTTACTTGTACTCAGAGATGAGTTAGGGGGCTGCTTAAGTTGATTTTCTGAGCACTCCATTCATTTATGCAAATCAGCCTCCAAATAGAAGTGCCCAAGATGGATTTTGTTTCCACTAATATTGTCTAGACCACTACTTTCAAAATAAGCACAAGCCTTTAAGCTCATTTTTCTTTGCTGTCAAATGTAATACAATGGAACATCAAAGCAAGAGGCAATTTAAAAATGAAAAAATAAAAAAAAAGACTAGAGTGATTTATGAATGAGAAGATGGTAGGTACTGAAATTAACATAAAACAAGCCTGTTTATTTTTTGTATACTGCTGCTTGGATAGTCCTAGTGGTATTTTTCACATTAATAAGTGCAAACCTCGTTAAATTAACAGTCTACCTTCGTTGCTCAGCAGTTTATAAAATAGCATTGATTTTGCATATTATGCTTACAACTAAATGAGCTACTACTTAGATGCCAAACAGAGGTCTTGACATTTTTACAGCTCACTCTAATTAAGTGTAGTTCATAGTTTTATTCATGAATATCTAATTGTTCTACACCAAATGTTAGAACAATGAAAGCTGTTCATCCTAAGCAAGCATCTAAATCTCAGTTACCTAAAACAAGCTTGAATATTGACTCTAAGTACAATTTTAATAAAACTAAAGTAATCATTGCTGCGTTTAGTAGGAGTCTGTCAGTGAATTGCTTTTACACTAAAACAACTCCCTGGTAGAATAAATTTGAGAACCTTTGAGACTTTTTATACCCATGTTACTATCTAAATGTTGTGTGTTCAACAAACCAAAGTGCTGCTTGCTAGCAGGGTCGCTGAGAGCAAAAGTAAGAAAGAGAGAGAGTGTTGACAAGTGTAGATGTCCTGGTGACTTGTCCTGGTGGAGAGAGTGGAGGAGAGGGACTGAGAGAAGGGAAGTGAGGGAAAGAGAGAGGGAGTGAGGGAGGGAGGCAGCCAGGTGTCAGTTTCTCTTAATGTGTCAAGGGACAGAGGGACGACACATGCTCCCAGGAGAAAGGATTAAAGACCTGCACAAAACTGTGTCAGCTCATGGATGAAAACACCAACCTTCACACACACACACACACACACACACACATGCAACCTTGTGCTGATCAGCATCTTCTCCAGAGCTGTCTCGAGTATACAAAAATTTGACAAAAGTAAAACCACTCATACTTAAAAAGAAGATTTGTGATTTTCTCCCACTTTTGTCATTTGCTGATTCCCACCCGCAAGCTAGCTCTCTCCTATAACAGCCCTTCTGCCAGCTAGGGAGGTGAAGGCTAGCATGTGGTTTCTCCAAGCCATGTGAAGGCTGCTTTCAGACTGCTCATTACTCAGCATGGCTCAGCACAGCTGAACATTTGGATGAAAGTGCAATCTGCCCTCTTCTTCATTCATGACCTCACACATCTCAAATGGTGCAGAGTCGACCGGTGTTCCCCAGATTGACAGAGGAGAAAGTAATGCTGACCCCTCTCATGGACTCTTGGCCCCAGATGTCTACGATAATCTCACAATAATCGGTCAAGCACTTGTTTATTGTGCCACAGATAATATACTTAATTTTCGGCATATGGCAGACCCCCTTATCCACAGCAGACACTTTTTTTTTTCCTTTTTTTATACGATGGAGCAATTGATGGTTAAGGGCCTTGCTCAGGGACACAGACAGGCAGCTCGGTGGACCTGTTATTTGACCTGGGACTTTCCGATCAGTAGTCCAATTCTTCAACCATAAGCTCCCACATCCCATAATAAACTTTTGACTGTGACACTTATAAATTCACTGAAATGGAAATTTTTTCATCTTTCAACTTTTCTACAATGTCATTTGCAATGCCATCAGTAGTCTCTTACTGCAGGTCTTTTTTTATCTACATTTTGTGAAGCAAAGTACTAGACCCTCTAATAACAGTCTAAAGACTAAAAATAGAGAACATATCATGGTGATGCATGTGTGCTGTTGTCTGATGTGAAATTAAATATCTGAGAAAAGTAAGTAAATTTACATTCTTGGAAAATTGTCTAGGATTCAGATCAATTTCTTGGTTTCCAGAAGACACAGGGTTGATTTATAGTGCAGTTTCTGGAGAAAAGGCATCCCTCTTAACCCCTCTGCAAAGTTTATAAATGAACAAAGCCTAATTCATTGTGAGCAATAGGAAATATAATGTGCATTTCTTAGTGTTTCAAGCTCATGGATACCTTTGGGTCCATTGATCCTTGTGCTTTAAAGATAGATTTTAAACACCATAAACAGGTGTTCTACATCATCATGACTGTTATGAGTGTGTGCAGTGTGTGTTCCCTGTGTGAATGGGTGTCCAATCTGACTCACTCGTACTCTTGCTTTTTGGCGTGTGGAACATTCTGCAACAAGGTCAAAGCGAAGCCTGTCTTCTCACACTGAATTGTTTATCAGTTTAGAGGCAGGCTATCTATAGGGCCAGCTCTAATTGCAGAGGTGCACTTGCTTTGGGCATGTAACATGCCAGTCTATCTCCATGGCAGCGGGAGTAGAAAGAGGGATAAAGTGACAGCGTGGCCAGTAAGCTACACCCTGGTTCAACTTTGCTCTCTCTTTTTATGTTGTGAGCTAAAGCAGGATGCTCCAAGAGTCCCATGAAAGTTTGACGAGAATTTGACACAGAAGGACTTATTGTTTTCTGCCTGTCATTATAAAAAAGGCAGGATCATCAATCAACACAGAGTGCTGTGATACTGCCAGAGGTCTGTGTGTGTGTGTGTGTGTGTGTGTGTGTGTGCTTGCACATGTACTCGTATGTACATCTGCATGTGGGTGTATGTGTGTTTGGAATTGTCTGTGGCAGAGAAGGCAGTAACCCAAGCTTTATTGCTTGTGCGTCAGAGATGTTTTTCTCAAGGCTGTCACTACAGACAGAGGATCTCTTTCGCTCTTTCTCTCTGTGTGTCTCTTTCTACTTATCATTTTAATTAAAAGTCCTTAATGCAAATTACATCATCCAACACTCTTGCCACTCGTCACTTCTGTGTGTGAATGTGTGTGTGAATGTGTGTGTGTGGCCCATTGTTTTTGAGCACTGAGGCAATTTGGTAAAAGTAAGGCTAAAGGTTTTCAGTCAAGCTAGACTGGCCATGGCTAATCACTGCTTCAATGTCTCTGAGTGCAAGCGAGGGAGATGCAGAGGTGAAATGCTTGTTAGACTGCTTACGGCTCTGTAAGCTGCTCTTTATTGACTGACTTTTTACGAGTTGTTCTCCAGCATCGGAAACAAAGCCCGCGGTAATTAATCCTAACATCTCTGGCACTCCCCAACCTTACTCATGTTATTGGAGCCAACACATTATAGGCTCTGAGCACTAAATCCATCATTAATGCGAATCCTTCATGGTGGTAAACATGTCATTAGCGGAGGAAGGCTGGCTGCCTTGGTCTTCATCATTCAATTTACTAGCTGAAAAGGCCACTTGAGTATAATTGACACAAACTGGATATTGCGTGCCTCATGCACTTTCATGTGTGTTTGTGTATCACTGAGAAAAAAAGTCTCCACAGTTGCTTTCTGTGGGCTTTTTGGAACTAGGTCCAAATCCAGTATCATGATGAAAACCCAGACAAACACACTCATCAAGGGCAAACCTGCAGTTAATACAGATGTACTGGCAGGCAGATGTTTTATAGAAGCCTCTGTGATCTACACTGTGATTGTACTGTGTATGTTTGTGTATGTGACAAGTAAAATCTGAATTTGAATTTGAAGTGCAGTTATCACTATGCATTCTGTTGCATATACTAGAGCACCGGTACCTGGGAAAAACAGGTTAGATCTACTAAAGTGTGACTTTTTGCTGCCTTTTTATTTGTTCACATTTCACAAATGTATAAAACACTTTACTTATTGCACCAGAGGACAAGTGGGTCACTGCCTTACAGTAACACCAGTGAATCATATTGAAATTACTCTTAAACCTTTGGAACAACACACACAAGATGAATGGAGTAGGGCTGAGAGAGAGAGAGAGAGAGAGAGAGAGAGAGAGAGAGAGAGAGAGAGAGAGGGAGATAGAGGATCAGGGTGGATCAGGGTGTCTAGCCCCTGACAGGTTTATTCACTGTTTGAGTCTGTGACAGAAAGGATTAAGCGGTACATCTGCGCGCCCGCTCTCTCTCTCTCTCTCTCTCTCTCTCTCTCTCTCTCTCTCTCTCTCTCTCTCTCTCTCTCTCTCTCTCTGATTATCTGTGTTTGTTTTTCCACTCCAGATTTCACGTCCATGTGGGTGAGCTACTGTATACTGCATTCTGCAAGAGCGCTGATTACAACAAATGTCCTAAATCAGCAGAATAAGGCACACAGTACTCTTAAATATGACTCTCTCATGTTTGTCCACCCACCCAATGACTGAAGACATTCAGAGAAGCAGTTTAGCATTTTATCTTACCATAGATACAATAAGGACACCTAACTCTACCCGTCCTTCTTTAAAGCGGACATGTCTGCCGCAGACCCAGATGATTTTTCACTCTCAATTTCTTTATTTCTCTATTGTTAATATAATCAAGTTTGACCTTGTTCTCTGTGGAGGTCCTCCAGGTTACCTTGGGGTAACAGTACATGGACAGCTGTTATGGAGCTCTTATCACCCAGGCGCTTCTTATCTGAAGACCAAACCACCAGCTTGTGTTGTTAATTCAGTCACTGCTGATGATGTTAACCTACGTAAACTCATATTACTTACTTTACTCCACCGGTCCAGTAACCAAAGAAAATTCCCAGACCTACTTCGAGGTACATCATCTAAAATCAAACATCTTTAGATTATAAACAATCTAAAATCTGTTGACTTGTTTTTGATGGAATTTCTGATCCTGCAAATTCCTCATTCCTCTTGTGAGAAACAGCAAGCTTGAGTACTCTGCTCTTATGAAAGCTGGAATTGTATTTTAATAATGGTTATTATTTGAACTTATATAACAATTTATAACTACGTGTATTACCAATATCCACACATATTGCCTAATCAGTATTCTCATAAATCATCCACTTTTAATAACCAGGCTCATTTTCTTTGTTCGATCTCTTTATTCAAATCTACAATAAGCCACTATATAAATGCACTCTACATGCACTCTACAGTATACTTGCCCGGTTTCTGATATGCTAATCAGATTTGGACCATCACCTACAGTTGCACTTGCTTTTATACATAGTTTCAGCCAACTGCTTGTAAGCTTGTTTTTGGTTAAAAAATAATGCCAGAGGAACAAATGTAAATGTGTGTTGTTACACATATTTATTAGGCGCTTCTGACTTCTGGGAATGTCTGTTGTTGCCTTTTCCTTTTACCAGCAGCTAAATGTTTTAGCACCCTGGTCCATGAAGAAGAGTACTTTATGTTCAGTCATATTTGTTATGTTCACTGTTTCCTATAAATCAGCTTAGTAGTAACTGAGGAAAATGAGATGTATTAACATTAAAAAAACATTAAAATGTACTTTACATTTTTGAATGTGATCATAATCTTCGTAATACAAGTGGATGTAGAGTGTGTATATTAAGTTAAAGATTTCATTCTGTAAAGTTAATTTAGAAAATCCACACTTTTATCCTCTTTTATTTATTTATTTATTTTTAAATTTTTAATTTTTTTATAAATTCAAGATGTTGTTGTATAGATAGTAATTATGTTTGTTCTGTAATCATTTGAATTCACTTTGGATGAGTTTAGGCATCTGAAAGTTAAATATATATATATAAAGGTTTGGTTGAATTGTTACTTCTTTTACGGTTGTGACGAATACGCTGAAATTTCCCATCACTCCACTGGATCTCACCTGACACACATCATGAGTCAGAGATCCAAGCTGGCTGTGTGACAGTAGCATGCAGCAGCCACTTTGAATCCAAAATTGTGCTATTTACATCCAGAGGAAGCATGTTCATGTATATGACTGCCAGACCAACACAGTACAGAAATAATGCAGTAGTCAACCTGCATGATGATGTTTTGGAGGAGCTTCACAACGTCGGCTTGCTGCAAAGTCCAGGCCTCCAGTCCTGATCCCTGCGCTTGTCTCTAGCTACTGCTAGTGGAGTTTGTGACTGCTAGATGTTTAAAATCCTCTTATTTTGCACAAATGCTGAGTTACAGAATGTATACTGGTCAGTGCTGTTTTATATATCTGACCTGTAGTGTTTCTGTTGTCTGTCTTTATGTGGCTAGGACAAATAACTTTAAGTCTGCAGCTCTGTGTTGTTTTATGAATCCCCATGGTTCTGGAGAATCGTTGTTTCATTCAGATATATATATATAGTTAAAATGACAATAAAAGCTACTTGATTTGATGTGACTGCACCGGATTCAGATTTTGGTTTAAGTCATGTTTTATGTTGTCATTATACAGTATATTGTAATATCAGTGAGTCTGTGTCACGCTCGTTTCATGATATCATAGTTTGTTTGTATTTTGGCCAGTGAGAAATTTAATCTTTTAAAAAACAGGAAAGATGACTACAGAGATTTATTAATGTATTAATGTCTCTGGATATAACATAATATAGCTGAACATTCAAAATATGTAAAATGACATATAAGCTATGCAGAAGCCAAGAAAAATTGAAAAAAATGCTTGTAGCATTTTCTATCATCTTCTAGCATTGCTTTATAGACCTGTTGGATTGATGAGCTCCTATTCAGTCACTCAGACTTACAAACCTTCAGTCCAAAATCATCATCCAATTCAATGTCTCCTGCTCTTTCACACCCAAAACAAAACCCTATGTGTTTGCTGTGTTGCAGCAGGATCCAAGATCATGGGTTTGATCAGACTGATGGCATGTGATATTGATTGGCAGTAATGATTAGTCATTCTGCAATAAATGTGATTCAATATTCAGAGAGGTTGAAGAAAATAATATGGAAAGGTCAAGCTGTGATATTTTAACACACACTCTCCCACTCCTCTAGACACATACACACTTTTATTCATTTTTGTTTCACTCAAATCAATCTGTGCTCTCTGGTCTGCCCAGGTGGTAGTGTATATACTTATAGAGAGAAAAAGAGACTTCATGCACCTATTGGAATATAATTGTTGAATCCCAGCACTGCTCTCAAAGGTCCAATTAAACATATTTTTTCATTTTAGGCCTATGCCAAATTCTATTTGCTGTTAATAAAACAAGGCCTGTCATTAACTTCAATAAAACGTGTCAGTTATACTTTTATGGGCAGATTACTCACATCCTGTCTAATGTGTGTGGCTCACTTATTATAGTGGAGCTGTAGGCTGTTGATTGATCTGTGTGTGTGTGTGTGTGTGTGTGTGTGTGTGCGTGTGTGTGTGTGTGTGTGTGTCATTGTCATTCTCAGGTAGCTTTAGAGGGATTTCCAGAGTTCCTACTAATGAAAGCTATTTGCACTGGTAAAAACATTACTGGTGATACCAAACCAAAACACTTCCAAAGGTTATACCAGTGCTCATATCTGCAGGCCTGCCAAACTTTACACATTTCCTATAGAAACTCTACATTTTAATATGGGAGTACAACACTATGAATAATAAAATAAATAGAGCAGATTATTTAAATGACATTATGAATCTGGATGATGGTGTTTTGAGCTCTCTCATATTAACTGACCTCTTTTTAATGAAAATCAAGTAATAAAAAGTCTTTATATTTGTTTATCTTTTGCTTTATGAATAGGTCAATTATGACTTGATGTGATGTATTTATTTATTTTGTATTATATGCTTTATAGCTGGTGCACACTAACCTTATCCAGAACAGGACGGTGTGGATGCAGGTTGTAGAGTGGAGTAGAGTGGAGTTGAGTTGAATGGAGACGAGTAGTGTAGAGTGGAGTAGACTGGAGTAGTGTAGAGTAGAGTTGGGAAGAGTAGAGTAGACGAGTAGTGTGTAGTGGAGTACATAACAGTAGAGTAGACTGGAGTAGATCAGGGTAGAGTAGACTGGATTACATTACAGTAGAGTAGACTGGAGTAGATCAGGGTAGAGTAGACTGGAGAAGTGTAGAGTAGAGTTGGGAATAGTAGAGTAGACGAGTAGTGTGGAGTGGAGTACATTAGAGTAGATTAGACTGGAGTAGATTAGAGTAGTATAGACTGGAGTAGATTAGAGTGGAGTAGACTGGAGTAGATTAGAGTAGAGTTGAGACGAGTAGTGTAGACTGGAGTAGATTAGAGTGGAGTAGACTGGAGTAGATTAGAGTAGAGTAGACTGGAGTACATTAGACTGGAGTAGATTAGAGTAGTATAGACTGGAGTAGATTAGAGTAGTATAGACTGGAGTAGATTAGAGTAGAGTTGAGACGAGTAGTGTAGACTGGAGTAGATTAGAGTAGAGTTGAGACGAGTAGTGTAGACTGGAGTAGATTAGAGTGGAGTAGACTGGAGTAGATTAGAGTAGAGTAGACTGGAGTACATTAGACTGGAGTAGATTAGAGTAGTATAGACTGGAGTAGATTAGAGTGGAGTTGAGACGAGTAGTGTAGACTGGAGTAGATTAGAGTAGAGTTGAGACGAGTAGTGTAGACTGGAGTAGATTAGAGTGGAGTAGACTGGAGTAGATTAGAGTAGAGTAGACTGGAGTACATTAGACTGGAGTAGATTAGAGTAGTATAGACTGGAGTAGATTAGAGTGGAGTTGAGACGAGTAGTGTAGACTGGAGTAGATTAGAGTGGAGTAGACTGGAGTAGATTAGAGTAGAGTTGAGACGAGTAGTGTAGACTGGAGTAGATTAGAGTAGAGTTGAGACGAGTAGTGTAGACTGGAGTAGATTAGAGTGGAGTAGACTGGAGTAGATTAGAGTAGAGTAGACTGGAGTACATTAGACTGGAGTAGATTAGAGTAGTATAGACTGGAGTAGATTAGAGTGGAGTAGACTGGAGTAGATTAGAGTAGAGTTGAGACGAGTAGTGTAGACTGGAGTAGATTAGAGTGGAGTAGACTGGAGTAGATTAGTTAAAGTGAAGTGACGTGACATACGGCTAAGTACTGTATGGTGACCCATACTCAGAATTTGTTCTCTGTGTTTAACCCATCCAAAGTGCACACACACACAGCACTGAACACACACACACCGTAAACACACACCTGGAGCAGTGGGCAGCCATTTATGCTGCGGCGCCCAGAGAGCAGTTGGGGGGGTTGGTGCCTTGCTCAAGGGCACCTCAGTCGTGGCCGGCCCGAGACTCGAACCCACAAGAGTAGACTGGAGTAGTGTGGAGTAGAGTTGAGAAGGGTAGAGTAGAGTGGAGTAGAGTACAGTAGAGTAGTATTTAATCCCTCAAAGCGAAAATTTAACACAGCCACAACACAAGAGCCACGGGGAGTTCTAGGAATTAACACAAGCCTCAAAAATACTCAAAAATATCATGAATATGAAGAATAAATATACATATGGATATACATATACAAAGCTTTTACTGTACATTATTTACAGACTGAAATGAAAATCACTGTACAGATTAACTTTAGGGAAAATATGAATAAGTTGACAGTAGATTTTTGACAGTAGATAAGTAGATTTTTATGGAATAGGCATCGAGTGCATCACCACAAAGTTGGTTACTTAAAATACTTTGAAAATAGATAAATCTATGGCAATCTAGTTAAGAAATGTATAATTGTTCTGTTTGCAGTCAGCATCCAGAATCAAAGAGTTGTTCAGTAATAGCTAGAATAGTGAACTTACATACTGTACATGGTATTTGTGGTCTAAATGGGTTTTTTTTTGTGTGTGTGTGTGTGTGTGTGTGTGTGTGTGTGTGTGTGTGTGTGTGTGTGTGTGTGTGTGTGTGTGTGAGAGAGAGAGAGAGAGAGAGAGAGAGAGAGTGAAATAAAGAAATAGAGAGAGTAAGAGAAAGCATGTTAGCATCTTGCAATTTCAGCAGACAAAATACAAGATGACAGAACTATCTCTGGAGCTGTCATTAGCTACACTTCTGCAGAACCGTACAAAACCGTGAATCGAATTTTTTTTTCATCCCGTTTTTGTCAACTGGAGCATCGGGATGTCTTTTGGCCTATTTATGAGGGCAAGATGAAAGGCAACCTGTTGATGATGAGCATAGGAATGATCCTCCACCTAATATTACAGACTGTGCATGCTTCTTGTGCATGTTTTTGACATTTCAATATCATCCAGTGTGTTATAAAACTCATATAATTTTTTTTTTTTTTTTTTTTTTTTTGCAGTGTGCTGTTTTGTGGTGCACAAAAGGTGCCATGAGTTCGTCTCATTCTCCTGTCCAGGAGCTGACAAGGGGCCAGACACAGATGTAAGTAAAAGTCTCTGAAACCAATCACACAAACCTATGAGTGCATCATCTAAGTAAATGCTGGAAGTTAAGGGCAAACAGATCATAGATTTGAATTTGTCTTGTCAAATAAGGTTAAAGATATGCAGCATACAGATGGCCTTCTGATTCAGGCCTATGGGACTTATGGTTACATTTGCTCATGTAACACAAATGATTGACTCATTACATTTGGTTAAATGTATTTTGGCTTATAAACCCTTCAAGAGAGCTCTTAACTGGAAACATGACAATGCTCTCTTTGTTTGTCGAACAGGTTATAGGCACTGGTTATCTTTCTACACAGAAAAGTGATCAGAAACGGTGTCCAACCATGTTTCACTCATGGCTCTGCATGACCACTGTGGGGGAAAAACCTTTTAATCAACAATTCATACTGGCAAACACAAAGGGCTTAGGATCAGATGTTATTGAAAAAAAAAAACAAATCCGTGATACGAAGCCGTGACATCTGAATCAACACAGTTGTGACCCAGGATTTTATAGTTCTAAAAGACCACTTTTTTTTTCATTCCTAAACCACCTCCAAAATTATTTAAATATTCTCATATCTTACATAGAATTGTTGCAACTTTTCTATTACCTCTCAAGTTTGTTTTAATCGTAGTTTATTACATATTAAACCACTGATATTTATTTTTTATCATTAATATTTTACACTGCGGCTTTATCAACATTGTAAGCATCAATGCCTTCACGTTTCACTCACATACAAGATGCATACAGTACAAGCACACTTTAAGTACTTTATTTATTCTGGCATCATGGTTGTTTTAAAATCTTGACACCTGCATTTTTTAGGTCTTGATGTTACAGACAATTTCTTGATCCAGTGAAATGTGATTAAGAAATCTCATGAATAGACCTGAAAGAATACGCAAGTTTATTCTAAACTTTACCAGAAACAAAAACAGATCAGGTGAATGTTGATGACTGATACATTTTTTTTAGCTGCAAGTTGATTAGTCATTTAAGAATACAAACAAACATGGCAATTAAGCCTTATTATTATTCATACAGGTACAGTATCATGCTACATTTCATTGTATTCGGAAAAGAGTCGATTCCCAGATTTTTGAGCGATGTTCTCCAGCTTAGAAAAGCATGGTTGCCCAGAACAAGGTCAAGTTTTATGTCAAGTCTCAGAATTTAATCAACATGAAGACAATTAGGAATGAAAAAGGACATATACAGTAAGAACAGTCAACTTATTTGTTTATTTTTGCTGGGAAAACATGTTTTTATGAAACCATTTTTTATAAAAAAAAAAAAATGGTTTTATCATCTTAGTAAAATTAGGCTGAACTCAACATCAAGAATCAATAGAAATCTACCCTTTAGACGCTTTCCCCAAATAAAAAATACTTATCCAGTGAAAGCAAGTAGAAAATGATCAAAAGGAAATCTGTGTTACAGCATTGGGTGTGTTTATAACAGAGAACACAGGCAGGTGGATTTTGCCTGAGTTCTTGACTTGGAATTCTGACTAGTGCATTTTTCCATGCTGGGCGTCAGGTTTTTCTGACTTCTGACTACAATGGACGTCAAAGACTACCTAAGTGTTGCCTGCTGAATCATGTGTGCGATACGACATTAGCAACATCTGATTCCTTTGAATGTTGTGAGTGTTGTGGAATAATTCATTTTTTGGTGTGTGGTTGGTTTGGTATACTTGGAATGCTGAAAATAAATGAATGATCAGCACCGTAATCTCTGGACATTGATAAAGATCTCCATATGTTTTTTTTTTTGTGGCTCAGAACGTTGGTGTTTGATTCAGTGCAGTGTCATAGTGTCATCACCCAAAATCTTCACACCTCCAGATCCGAACCACATGACTCCACTCTAGATTTCATTCCCACTCTCACTTTTTTCTCCTTCTATACTTCTCTCTTTCTGAATAGTATCTCAATATTCTAGTGATTTTAACACTTTTTTCAACCTTGCCTAGCTTATCTCTTCTGTCTCTTTCTCTCCTATTTTGAAATGCAAATGTATTGTATTGAGTCTCACGTCCAGATTATACACAGAGTTTATTGAACTATAACCCTATCACAGAGTAATGTATTTCTGTAGGAAGGTTTTTATTATTCCATCAACCTTTAATCATCAGCTCTAGGCAGTGTTGGAAAGACACTGACTTGAGTAGAAGTTCTTCAAGAGAAAAGTAGTGGCCAATAAATAAAATAACTCAAATAAGATTTATTAGAGTGCTGCAAGAATGAGTCCTAAAATCCGGACATGAGCTTTTTAGCGGCTCCAATTCTGTCACCCTGAAGTCGATGGCTTTTTTGAATAAGCTTTTGGTTAAATACCCTAGATAAGGACTGTGCATAAGCACAGGATATTTTAACTTTTTATTCTACCGAATAAAATATATATCAGTAATACCCAACTCATAGGGAACTTTTAAGCTTGTACGTGTCTTGAAAAAGGTCATTGCTAACAAGTGGCTAAATGGGACTACTACAGAGGTTAATATGAAAAGTCATCACGCCGAACAGGAAAACTCATCTACTACAGCCTTGTTTTGTTTTTTCTCATGTTTTTACACATGCTATTTCATCTGTTTAAATTAATTTAAAAAAGAGATCAAAGTGCATCCCTCCAAATTAGATTCTGATGCCGTTTAAAGTTTAGTGGTGGTGATGATGTTGATATCATGGGACCATGGCGTAGTCTTAGTTTTACTTCTAATGATTCATCTTATGCTTTAAAATGTAATAATTTGTGGTGTGTTTATTTGTGAAGATTATCTTGATAAATGAAAGTGTCCCTGGTAAACCAGAATTAGGCTCTCGTGCTCTTTTTGCCGCAAAAAAAATCTGTGTTTGATTCCCATTCAACTTTCAGGGCCGGTCCCAAGCCTGGATAAAATAGGCATCTGTTGAAAATCCTGTGCCAAAATCAAAATAAGAAGATTGGACAATATGCTGTTGTGACCCCGAACAGGGCTTTCTTTTTTGTTGATTATAGAGTTTATTTTCTGCAATGACTCAAAAACCAGTGGAAAAATCCTGTTGGCTTTTTGCCAGGAGAACCAGGGGGATGCTAGCTTCTGGCTTGTCCTACAAAAGTTTGTAATCCATATAGCACTCTAGAGGTCATCTGGTGAAAAGCTATTTGAGTTATTACTTAACAAGCTGCTTTTTTATGCTCAATGTAACTCTGACTACTACTCAGATGTTTTAAATAAATTATAAGTAAGAAGATACAAAATGCAAAAAGCAGATCAGTATCAGTAATTCTTCACATCGTTCATGTTCTATTGTCTTTTTTGACATACCTGAACACAGCAATCTGCTGAACATATTGGAAAATCTCATCAAACCTTTTTTTTTTATATAATTAAGTACAATACACTCTCCCTGATATAGGTTTCACCCCAAATCCTCAGCATTTGCATTCTTTCTGTACACCTGCAAATGCAAGCTCTGTTATCTTGTTCTGTATAAGCTTGAATTAGTATGCTGACCTCGCCAAAATAGCTTGTGGAAAAGGTCAAGCTCATTACATCATTACATTCCTATGTGATCTCTTTGCATTTACTGCTTCTAGTGTGAAAATCCCCAAGAGATGCCACTGCTGCTCTGTTTGTGCTGAATTTCCTAAAAATCCTCCTGACGAATCATCTTCGCTGTACCATGAGAGTCCTAATGAAGCAGTTGATGTTCCATGTGCCACTGAGACATTCACTAACTGACTATCATTTTTTTTTTTCTGGCAAGATGGATTTTTCATAGTGCGCTTTGGGTTTTATGTGTGAGACAAGAACGAATGACCTGCCATCTTTCCAGCAATTTTCAATCCATTTTCTCCCAGACACCTTAGTGCATTGATTACGTTGAGGCTGCAGTGTATCTGGTGTTTAGCGTACAGTGTTATTTCACTTTATGATCTTTCACTATTAAAGATATATAAAATATATAAAATATATTATATATACTATATAAAATAAAGGTGTCTCTATATTCACTACATCTTGCTGTATAGGATAGAGGTGTATATGGTTCAGTCACTCTACAGCAATACAGGAAACAACATATTTCATCAATTAATAATAACAATTAAACTGCCAGAGAACCTAATTTGGTTAAAGAACACAGGATGTTTGTCACATTTCTTTCATTCAGAAGCTATTTTACCTTCTCTTAACTGCCACCTGATTATTGACCTGTACATTTCTGGATTCTGCTCTTCTGATCCAGACAAGTAGTCATGACTGTATGGCAAATCAGCTCTTGAATATATTACCCCTCAGCCCTGTCACATGACGTACCTAATATTAAGTTACTGTGCAACTCATTGTCATGCTTATGCTTTTGTTTTGTGCTGTTTTCCTATGAGCCTTGCTCATAGTCTGTACAGTATGTTTTGTTGCATTTGAATTTGCTGCCTCTACAAATACACACTCTTAGATATCAGACTATTTGCTTAATCACATTTCACTGGATACCAGCTGCTTTGTTGAAAAACACATTAGCCAGTTAGGATGGTGCATTTTGCTTGTTTCTGTTTAAAAGCTACAAGCCAGATAGGTACAGTGTAAGAACAAAGTTATCAAGGTAAGAATTGGTGGAGTAGCTTACTGGAATTTCCTGCTAAAGAAATGTAGTTCAGGATGTGCTTTATAATAGAATTCTGAATTGATTTTAGATGTGAGTATGACTTACATCAAGCACAGAACACAGTGCACGTTCAGTCACAGTCAAGACCGGCATGCACTAATATACGGCAATTTGTGACATAAAAAGTGGAAAATAGTGCAACAGTTTTAGTTGTTAAGTTGATGTCTTTGCTCACACTGCACAATGGAAGTTATCACACAATGGATCTGCTGTGAATTCTGGATAGTGTGAAAATGTACAGTAGCTTAAGCCCACTGTGGGGCATTTTACTGTGTAACAAATGAAGCGAGGCTGCTGGACAAATTTGGCCCATGGCACCACAAATGTCTGGGTTAAATGTGGAGTTTTTTGTTGGTTGTTTTTATTATTTGACTTCTCTGTTTCAATATACAGCTAATTGTATAAAATGCAGTAATTAAAGTGTTATCAGGTTCCATTTCAATTTTTACTTTTTAACAATATACTGTATTAACTATTTTGTCTTATTCTTTCATTTTTTTGTGTTAATTCTTTGATTTTTTTTGTCAGTATACTCAGATTTACACATGCCATTCACACTTACAAATACAGTATGTCAATTAATCATTAATACAGATATAGACAGTTTACTATTATGCACAATATATAATAAACATGGATAAACATAAGCTTACACTTTCAGATGGTTGTGTAGAAATCCAAACATTCATCTACAAATTGCAGTTGAATATTAGTCTAACCAACACATTCATTCCAAGATATTTAATAGAGTATGGTTTGAGCAGCTCGTTCAGTAATATAGTTGTTGTTTTTGCAGTAAAATTCAGCTGTATTTTATTGGTAACAGTGGTGGTGTGGTACCTCAGAGAGTACAGAGATATAGTATATGTACTGTATGTAGTACTGATTACTAACCGTTGTCTTACTACTTACACCAGTATCAGTGAAATCCTATACTCATTTTTTGGAAATGGTTAATTACAGGCCAAAAATGATTGTTTCTTTACTATTATGACAAAAATCCAGTTCTAAAAAATGCAATTCAGGTATAAATGGTAATAAGAAACTCATGTAGCAAAAACAGGTCCTCTTTCTTCTTGTGTCTTTGTGATATTCCTGAAAAGAAAAGTATTTTGCCCTTCACCGCACTGTAGGTAATATGCATCCACACATAGGGGGCAAGCTTTTATTAGTCAGTTTACAGCAACTGGAAGTACGCAAAGCGAGTGTACATCACCCCCCCGCCAAACCATCAAAAGGACTTCACCAGCCTTTGTTCCGCTCTCTCAATCTCACAGGTTGGACCATTAAAGGAGGGAACTCAAAATTGTTTATTGTTGTTCAGTTGCATCATGCATGTTCTTGTCTTTTATTTTGTGCGTTCAAGTTCACGTTCACTTTAACAGATATGTGAAACAGCTGCTTTAAGCTCCTTTGGACAGCCAGGCCTCTGCACACCATTCACTCAGGTGTGTGAATGGTGAACAGCGAGTTTATGCATTCGTGCAATTTGGAGTTTGATCTGTCTGTAAAATCAACACCCAACAATTTATACTGCATTTGAACAAACTCAAAATGCGTTTGTATTCATTCAGAGTCCACAATCACGCTTCAGAGACTTGAGCCTTTTTCCCCTCATGCTTACAGCAAACTCCAATTAAGGCAGAAAAAGATATAGTTCACTAATTTAGTTTTTTCTCTTTGACTAATAGGAAGCTGCAAACTGGTTGTTAAAATTTGCATGCTTTTAAACAAAGGACAGAGAGCGATTCTCTGTCACAAATCTCTTTTCTTCGTACTTATTCTGTGCTTGCTGACCAGGTCTCCATGTCAATGATCTCCATTTATGCAGATAATAATTAAGATCCAAATTCTGCATTATTTCTATTAACACTTTTGTTATGTTTCTATCACTGGCCATCCAACATGTGCAAGTATTTTCAAATCTCTGCCATATTTGTGTCCTATTGTTTCACATACCTGGAGACTCGGCCATGTATCTTGTGTGGTTTGTGGTCATTGATTTTTATGAACTCAGTGTAAATGTGCACATGGGAATAGAACACACAGGTATGCACACACAAACACACACACTCTTGTTTGTCCCTATTTTGAAATAGACATAGTTAATTGTTAATGGAAATAGTTCATTCATTCATTCATTTTCTACCGCTTTATCCGAAGTATTCTCAGTTCACGGGGAGCCTGTGCCTATCTCAGGCGTCATCGGGCATCAAGGCAGGATATACCCTGGACGGAGTGCCAACCCATCGCAGGGCACAAACATGCTCTCATTCACTCACACAATCACACACTATGGACAATTTTCCAGAGATGTCAATCAACCTACCATCCATGTCTTTGGACCGGGGGAGGAAACCATCGAGGCACGGTGAGAACATGCAAACTCCGCACACACAAGGCAGAGGCAGGAATTGAACCCCGGCCCTGGAGGTGTGAGGCAAACGTGCTAACCACTAAGCCACCGTGCCCCCATGGAAATAGTTATTATTTTTTATTTAAACATATGGAACATTTTATCACATTGTTGTTGTTATCACTTTGATGTTGCAAGAGGCCATGGTATCCTGTATTAACAGAACCATGTCTCCTACAATATTATACTATGTATAAATGGATGTGTCCTTTAAGACAAATCTCTTTAGTTGATTGACACTTCACTCCTGACACAGAGACATGGGTTAACTCTTCTAACATCTGTGGATGGCAACAGCATGCGTTACAATTCAAAGACCTACCCATTGGCCTGTCCTTAGAATCAAGATGTATACAGCAGACCTTATCTCTTATGAAGACCACTGGTATCCGTATCCTTCTATATGTGGATGACTGCTTCCTTTCTGCACCCATCAAGGAACAGACCATCTGGAACACATTCACCCTCGCACAATGTGCTGCACAAGACACACGGTTCATCGGCATTCACTGAGAATGCTAGCAACCCCATCACCCCAATGTGTGGTGAATGTTATTACACTTGCCTGGCTGCCATGTGCAGTGTAACCCTCTGTTGGATGCTTAAAGTGATAATGGGACTTTCCTAACAGAAGGGCAGAGCTTTCCTAACAGAAGGAGTCCAGTTAGGGGTGATACCCCTGCAGAGAGAGATAATCAGCTGGGATCTTGTAGACCTCAAGGAGGGTTAGCCTGTAGAGCGTTTCTTACTGTGTCTTTTATGTAACCTACATCGTTAACCTACAGCAACCTTCCCAATTACAGTAGGGTTCAGGTGTTACACACCACCACAGGTGGGTATCTGGGGTTTATAGAACCGATAACTTATGTAAATATAATTTATCCAAAAAAGCATGGTTATTGTGGAGTATTCTACTTTGTGGCTTTGACCATGTTTTGGTATAATTTTTTGGTTTAAAACATGGGACGAACAGCTTCTGTACAACACTTCCCTTAGTACTTTCAGAAAACAGTTCAAGCTACAAAGATGCTGTAGTCATCAGTATGACTAGGAAAATCTGAGAGGGCAGCTATTGGGCAATGCTTGCTTACTTTAAAGAAGAATTCACCTGTAATAAGAAGCATCACAGCTGGAAGAAGCATCACTGCTGGAAATGAAAGACAATCCCTGCATCCCTGCTGCACTTTTCCAGGATATAAGATATATTATTTTTTATTGACATAGTTAGACGGATAAAAATGGGCTTTTCCTATTCCAGAGTAGTAGTTTTCTGTTTAATGTTCATTAATCTCCTTGCCTGCATCAGTTACAGTTTATGGAAAGCTATGTATAAGGATAACATCTTTTCCAATTTTCATAGTATAAAATGCCAAAAACCATGGAGACAAAACAGACGTACAGCCCAGTCAAGTGTGTTGTTTTTAATCTTCTTCTGGGAAAAGGGACTTCTGCTATTTTTGTTAAAGCCAATAATGATGTTTTCAATGCATAAGTTTTAGATAAAAAGAAATTCCCTTAAGGCTTCTATATAAGCATGATGTTTGCTACCCCACTGTTCTTCAAATATTATCATCAAGCAACGTATTAAATGCCTAATGAAAATAATCATAACTTTTTTATGTCTGCTCAATCCTATTTAATATGCATTCAAAATTTATATGTTATTACAGGTCTTCCTTAATCACTGTCTTAATTAATGTCACACGGTCTAGATAGTTTCTAGTCCCTAGAATAAAAAATCTTCTTGCAGTTCCAGTTAGACTGTCAAAGCATTAGTATAGAAAGCAGTCAGTAGCTGTTCACCATCACAAGTTCACTAAAGCAGCTTTGTTATAGGGATGCTGAGCACTTTGGCTATTGGTCTTCTCAGCAACTAACAGGGTATGTTTGGTTCTCTTTGCAACATTTCTGCCTGGTTGTCATACATAATCTGTTAAGCAGAAAATAGTAACACTTATACTGTAGGTAGGCATGAAGTATTAATATCTGGACTGGAACAAGTTTTCTGCAATATGTTTCTTCCACAAGTTGCCTGGCTGTTTGAAAGCTTACCATCTGTTCTCATCACTTCTATTCTAGGGAGGATGTGTAAGCTGAGAGAGCAAGGGGATCTAATAGACTTACACCGGCACAGATGTACTCTCATGTACTGAGAACAGGATGTGATAAACTTAACACTGTTTGTCTGAAGTACATAGATCTTGCAAGCCCACACAAGTGCACATTATTTAAGAACAAGAGTTCTGATTAGTGGTTGGCTTACTGCCAAACATAGAGTCTCCTCCCTAAGTATTATAACAGCATTACCTGATTGCTATACCCTACAGATATTTAGGTAAGAGATCAACAGGTTAATATTTTGTTTAAATTTATATCTCCTGAGAGAAGAGACCACACATCCCCCAAATCCTTCTCACCTGAAAAAAGAAACTTAACGAATCTACAGTTCAAGCCTGAACAAACATTGGTTCCTATACTTTTGCTCACCAAAAAGGATTGGTTATTCTGTTCCTATACTTTAGGAGGGAACTTTAGACTGTATATCTGTATTTATTAGGATTCTGGACACCATTTATTTACATTTATAAAAGGACACCTGAGTACAAAACAGTTCTTAGGTGGTACATGCAGTCTCTGGTATTGTGTCTTAATATTCTTGTGAGGGATTTCAGTTGCCTTAATTATTTATACTGCTTATTGATGCTATACTTAAATATGTTCCTAATTTTAACCCTAGTAAAGAAACTGAAAACTTTGCTTCATTTGTTGTTTTTTAAAAGACCAGCCACAGTACAAATTGTAGATATTGTTATGCTTGTGGGATCTTACCAAGATATAAAAACATTTTTAGAGCCACAATTTAGAGTCATCAGTCCACCTACTTGTATGGTTAGGGTTAGGGTTAGACCTTTTGGAAGGCCTAGAAACCCACACAAACACAGGGCCAGGACGCAAAACTCACAGATAGTAGCCAAAGATTGGGATTGCCCTCGGGACCCCAGAGTTGCCTCTTATCAGCAGGAGGATCACATGGAATTCTATGTTTATGCAAGATGAGAGGACAAGATAAGTGTACCTAAAGTGTATTCTGTCTTTTGGCAGGAAAAATCTATATCTTGCTATTTGGCTGTAATGAATGAGAAGCAGGAACCATGTGCAGCAATACTGTTTAATAAAAGGTTCAAGGCAATACAATCCAATACAGCAGACAAAGGCAGAATATAAAAAACAGGCACAGAGTCAACCGACCAGAAAGTCAGCAGGGTGAACAAATTCAAAAGGGCTAGGCAGAAGGGAAAATGAACAGAAAACAGGTCATACATTAAACACACTAGCAGAAAAAACATTCCGCTGTAATGCAGGGAAGCATTGAGGATACTTTGAATTTGGTGTTGTTAAAATGTAGTTATATAGTCGCTGCTCTGTTAGTAGAAACTGGAACTGTTAATATTCGGTCAGGATATGAGGTGTGTAATTCAGTATGTCCAGGATTTCACTATGGTATGCTTACCTATAAACTTTCTTTTGGGCCATATCCTTCCCATTTGATAAAGTATTGTAACTTCCCCCCTCTTCTCAGAGAGTCCAGGATGGTTGGTTCGTCCCAGTGAATTGAAACTGGGTGAAAAACAGGGCCTATCAGGCTTGCCTGGGTTTGAGCCTCTTAGCCCTCTTTATGTACTCCAGATTTTTGTGGTGGGTGAGTACTTGGAATGGATGTTGCGCCCTCTCCAGCTAGTGTCTCCATTCTTACAGTGCTTTCTTAATGTATAGCAACTCCTGGGTGATGACATCATAATTTGCTTCTGCAGGGGTAAGTTTACATGAGAAAAAGGTGCAGGGTAAGGTTTGACAGGGTCCCCATGACATTGGGACAGTACTACTCCTATTCCAAAACTGGAGGCGTCGACATCAACAACTAAAGGGGAGGGTAATTTTCGTAACCCATTCCTTACTAAAGACTATGGCCAGGATCTGGAAAGTATCTGGGCTCTCCACGGTGGTGGAATGACAGGGCAGATGCCCCATACAACTGAGACGATGAAGTTGACAGTGGGGATACCAATGTATAATTTTCTTTTATGCCCAGGATATCAGTGGGTTATGCTCTTGTAGCCATGGGCAAGAGTGTGGGCTCACCTTATTGGAGCGAGGTGTGGGCTTCTCTGGACAGTCGAGGCACAGATGACCTGCTTGACTGCGATAGAAGCATAGCTGGGTAAGCTTGCGGCACTTTCGCTCTTCTGAAGAAGTCTGAGTGTGGACAAACTGCATGTGATCTGGTGTCTCTTCCAGAAGTGGGGCAAGGTGCGGGCACCGCTGAAGGGCTTGAGGAACACTTTGCACTGACAGATGAAACCCTTAAACTTCTCTGCTGTGCTATAGAATTTTTTGGGAAGGCAGGGATTGCGAGAGCTTGCATCTGGCGGTTGGTTGGTTGGTTTACAAGTTACCCAGTTGTTCCTGGTAAGCTGTGATAGTTGGTTTTGTTACACGACTAACAACTGTAGTTGCTGTATATCCGCATGAATGAAAAAAAAGGATCCATGTGCGGTGAAACTGTTCAAGGCGATACAATCCAAAACGGAAGACAAAGCAGAATCCAAAAAACAGGCACAGAGTCAACAAACTGGCAAAAACAGATCCAATTCAAAAGGACAAAGCAGAAGCAAAAACAAGAATGAACCGATCATACATTAAACACACTAGCAGAAAATAACACGGCTCGTTAACACAGGGAAACACTGACGATACTTCACAATGTGATGTTAAAACGTAGTTATATAGTCACTGCTCTTGAAGTAGAAACAGTGACATTGGCCATTAATAATGTTATGACTATTTTATATTTGTTCACCTAATTATATATATTACCACAGAAATTTGGCTAAATCAGGACCTAAGCACTGCTTACTGAATGCACAATTTGATGTACTAAGTCCTCAGTTGAAGCAGGAACACAAAAAATGTGTTGTATAATAGAGTTGGCACAGCATCCTTGTGCAAGATGGCCACTTTTTGGGATGAAGATCTTGCTGCACATGGCAACAGTTTCTGTGCTGGATTTAATGTACATTTTGGACAGTATCGAATCACAATTGCCTCAAACACTAGATTCAGAAACATGGTGTTTATTTGATCTTCAGGGTAAGGATTTTCCAGAATCATCAGTGTTACACTTTGCCATATTGTCAGGTGCCAAGAAATACATGTGAACATAAACATTAGAATTGATGGATAAGATTGCATATGTAGAAATCGTATCTATCACAAACGCAGTCTTATCTGCTGGTTTTGCGCTCTGTTCTGAAGGAGAGAAAGCTGAGATGGCAGGAAAGTCGCTTCCCACTGTGAGCTCCTGCGTAGGTGGAGTGGGCTTCACATGGGCAACACTCAATCTAACACACACACACACACACACACACACACACACACACAAACACTCTCTCTCTCTCTCTCTCTCTCTCTCTCTCTCTCTCTCTCTCTCTCTCTCTCTCTCTCTCTCCAATAAAAGCCTTTCCAAGTGAATAACCCTACAGCAGATAGGAGTGTTACAGAAAAATATCACTGGGTTCCAGATTTGTCGAGGATTTTCTCTTCACAGTGTAGCCAGTGAACATGCTGTACTTACCCTGTGGAAGCCACGCTAACATACTTCCCGTACTATTACACATTTTTCTCTAGTCATTTGTTTATACCTTTATTTGACACTTTATATTGTAATAAATGATCATATTCATGTACCCATTACAAATACATGAGTTAATATTTCAAACTAATAGGTGTTGTTAATGTCACTCAGACTGAAACTAAAACAATACAAGCGTAGAGTCAGAAAGCAGTCTTTTCCTCTAGACTGACATTTAAATGCCACCGTCTGGCTTTTTTTTTTTTTCAGTGGCCTTGTTCAATATTCTAGACATCACTAGAGTTTGGGATAAATGATTTTTAAGTGTTTCCTTTGGATTATTACCCATGGAAAGTTTGCAAAGCACACCTGCTGTTACAAAGTTCTTGATTGGAGCTTGAAAGTTTTGTAATTCCATGTTGTGTGTGCACGTGTGTGTGTATGTGTCAGTGAGAGGGAAAGAAAGTGTCTATAATTACGTCTTGCCTGATTAGCAGAGACACTCCTCAGCCACAAGTAGGAAAATATAACAAGTGCTGATGCTTCTCATCTTTCCTTCATGATTCAATTAAGCAATTATCATCCTGCCATGCTCATGTACTAAAATTCTGAACAGGCCCTCCAGCCTCGATGTAGGATATAGACAGGAAGATTTACGTGAGATTTAAACCACTTTGAAAGTGGGTTGATCTTAGAAAAGTTTATTGTAACATCATTTCTCACTTTATTGCTATTTATATACTTAAGAATGATCTATATGACAAATTGTCACGATCCATTACAAAATATCACTGACGATTGAGTACAATAATGAAAGTAATTAATGTAAATAAAGTGATTATTTTGCTATTTAATGTTTTATTGCACATTATGTAGTTAGAGTTGTACATTTATTTAAATAATTACTTTATCTAGAGCTTAAGAAACATAGCAGGAAAGACAATATTCTACAAGCAACAACAGGTTATAAATGACAAAAGCTATGCAATAAAAGAGAGGGAAAAAACACAATTTGTACAGAAGTACTGGATTAGATTAGATGAGATTATATTAGATTGCATTTGACTTTGTTGTCATTGAGCAGAGTACAAGTACATCATTACCAAAATGCAGTTAGCATCTAGCCAGAAGTACAAAACAGCATGAAGCATTAAGTGTAAAAAAAAAAAGAAAGAAAAGAAAAATGAGGGGTGGCAGTGAAGTGCAGATAGAATATAAGACAGGGTGTTTCTGAATGAGTCAGTATTTCAAAGTTAATGTACATTTTTCAAAGATTCTACTATTCATTCAGGTTCATGAGAGTAATTTCACTTGAAATGAAAATTGTTTATAATTGTTGTATTATAATTGTTGTATAGGGGCACGGTGGCTTGTTGGTAAGCATGTTTGCCTCACGCCTCCAGGGTTCTGGTTTTATTCCCCCCCACCCCCAGTCCTGTAAGCTGATTGTACTCTTTAAGTTGTCCGCAGTGGGTGTGTGTGTTTGCTTGTGCTCTGAGACAGATTGGCCTCCTGTCCAGGGTGCACACTGCCTTGTGCTCCAGGTCTCCTGGGATGCTTCAGGTTCACCACAACACAGTATGTTTGGACCCCACTGTAGTTCTGTTCAATGTTTCATTTAATTGAACTTGCTGCTTTTTCCTCATTGCTGTTGGGAACATCACGGCTTCCAAAGCTAATGAAAATCTTCACAATCACTTCTGCACTTAATTTCAATGACTTCCAGTGTTGGAGCTAAAAGATGAGCAGTGGAAAGCTCACGTTACCCAAATAATAGGAGCAGACGCAAGCGAGGAGCGAGGGCCCGGATGCCCTACCAACAGTCCTGCACACCACATGACACCCAACTCTCATCCACTAGTTCACCAACTCTCATCCCACATGCAATCTTCTGGTCCCACCGGTCATCTAGAAAGACAGCGTAATTAATAAGTCACTCTTGCCTGCTCTTTGCTCTTTTCACACAAAATCTGCTTCTGTTTCATTTCAAAGTAAATCTTTCATTTTTTTCTGCATTGTGCTCCAATGGGAATCACTCGCAGCTTCCCAAATGGAGATGTTCTGCTTATTCTTTTGAAATTTTCTGAATTCACTCATATCATATACAGAAAGAAATTCGATCAAGAAATATTCCCCGTGTATGACTGTGTCTTTTCTTTTTTTCTTGAGGTTTTTTTTGCAGATTCAGTCACCGGTGACATTTTCCCAAGTCGGTACTGCTGAGAAATTCAATAAAATGCAGAAATAAACAGTGCATTCCAGCACCTGGGGGAATATTAATGATGAGATTGAATAAATGATTCCCTTTATTAGAAATGGCACTGATCTGATACTCAGAGTTGTGTGAGGCTGATAGCAGCCAAAGAGAAGAAGAAAAAAAAAAATCAGATCAGATATGAGGAAAAAATAGTCAAGCTTGATAAAGGATCTCAGGATCAGTTCATCCGCATTTTCTAATTAACGGACATCTGTGCAAAAGCATCATATTATGTTACATACTAGATAAATAATACAAATAATACATACTAAATCTGCAGGTTCTCTGGCCCTGTTGATTGATGAAAACTAAATTTCTTTAAGTTAGAGACTAATTAATGGAAAACAACTTATTAGGAGTCGATGCATATTAAAATTACAGACAACTGTAATTGCAGAACAGCAAGACAAGTAGCTGACGTACATCAATGTGTTTCTTCAATGAGTTTTTTGCTCCAAATAACAAAATTTTGTCATATTATATAAAACACCTCAGCATGGTTTCCATTATATTAACTACTAAGTGTTTCTCATTCGAGGAAATGTTTTTGAATAACTAAGCAGTGATACATCACTCGAGCAGGCTCGTTGTCGCTGCATGTACATAACACTTTGTCATGCGTCAGTCGTGTCCGTTCTGGTCGTCACACTCGTTTCTCAGGAAGTTCATTGCCCCTGCTGTGAAAGGCGTTTGCTGGGACAACATAAGCACTTCACCTCCTCTGGTTTCTCCGGAGATCAAGAAGCGAGAGTAATCCTAATTTACACAGCGCCATGACTCATCACACCCTGGTTCATTTTCCAAACAGCCAGGTCATGTCACAGCCAGCGCCTCGAGGTCCTGCAGTGCTGCTGAGAATCTGATGCTTCCTGATGACACGATCTGTGCGAGATTAAATTCATATTTGTAATTGAATATTTTTGTTTAAAATTCACCCCTATATCGCAGCTCTGGCGAATTCTCAAATCTGATTGTTTGATGAATTGTCTATAACAGAAGCTCAGACAGGAGTTCCGACTAACCCTAATTGTATTATCGTTTCTATGGCGACAACTCATTCGCGGGGACTTTTATGACAAACGATCTCCATAATCTAAACGTTATAATGGATTCAGCAATGAAACCTGTATAAACATTAACACTGTGAAGCTTGCTGATGTGTATTTAACATTCATAAAATGAGCCTCAGGTGTCAGAGCTTCACAGTCAGGATGTTTTCGGACAAATTATCGGGACGGAGGACTTTTCAGTTTCTCCGTATCATAATAAGCTTTATCTTTTGTTTTAGAAATTTTCTGGAGAAAGAATAAAAAAACCACAGACTGGTGAAGATGTTCTGTTTATAGCTGCTATAATGTATATGTAACTAAAAACTGAAAAAATAAAAATTAAAAAAGATTACGCTGTTCTTTAATGTATGAAAGTGCAATTGCTAACAAACTGTTGTGGGCCAAAAGGAAATGAAACCTAATGGATCATGAACCAAGAACCAGCTCAAACTCCAGGAAGCCAGAAATTATTTCCAATTCCAACATAATATCCAGTGCTATGCACTCTTGCACAATTGTTTTGCTGACTCAGCACTTTGTGAAAGGCATCACTATGACTGGCTTACTGTTGTTTTTTTGTTTGTCTGTTTGTTTGTTTTTACTGACAGCATATTGTAGCACTCACATCTAAGCCTTGATATGTCGATATTAATCAGAGTCTCGCACCATAGCACTTAACAGTATACAGTGTATTAGCCCAAAGTCCTTCTGTCAGGCCTTATCGAGGAATTGATCAAGAGAATCATAAGTATTTTCCACACCATTAATTTTACTGGATTTTCTGAAGACAGAGACTTTTTTTTATATGGAATGATTACAGACTTTAACAAGAAAAATGCACTTAACTGCAGAATAAAAAAGCCTTGCAATCTTAGCACTAGTCCTAGCCTGGGGTAAAGTGAGTATTTTTTAACTTTGTTACTTGGTAATAATTTTACCCATATACACTACAGTTTTTGAATCCAACTTCCTTTACTGCGGTTTTGATGCTTCTAGCTTAATAACATCTGGCAGTTTATATAACTGTATTCCTTTGAAGTAAATTCTCCACCAGTCAAATTCACACTGTCCAGTTTGATCAGCTTCAAGATCCTCAGTTGCTTTACTGTCATTACCTGACATGCGATACTTTCCTTCTTGAACTTTTTTCCAATCACATCTTTGGCCTGGGTTGGGAATTGATGTCTGGGAGTCTTGATGATTACAGGAAGTAATTACATCTTAAATCCCTGGTGGAGCTTCCCCAATGCTCACACAAATCAGCTGCTGCTGCCTGATTACTCCCTCCTAGAAATAACACTCTCTCTCTCTCTCTCTCTCTCTCTCTCTCTCTCTCTCTCTCTCTCTCTCTCTCTCTCTCTCTCTCTCTCTCTCTCTCTCTCGCACTCACTCACTCACTCACTCACTCACTCACTCACTCACTCACTCACTCACTCACTCACACTACTCTTAACCCTTCTCTACTTAAGTATCATGTCTTGCAAGTAGGTGTGATTTCTTTCTTTCTTTCTTTCTTTCTTTCTTTCTTTCTTTCTTTCTTTCTTTCTTTCTTTCTTTCTTTCTTTCTTTCTTTCTTTCTTTCCCTCCCTCCCTCCCGATCCAGGGCCACTGTAACAGGGATGACCCTGCACTTCATCCAAAGGTCACTTCCCCAATGCTCACACAAATCAGCTGCTGCAGCCTGATTACACCCTCCTAGAAATAACTCTTATATCTCGCTTCTAATTATCGGTTATCGGATTATCTCTCTCTCTCTCTCTCTCTCTCTCTCTCTCTCTCTCTCTCTCTCTCTCTCTCTCGCACTCAGTCACTCTCACTCACTCTCACTCACTCACTCACTCTCACTGATGCTCACTCACTCTCACTGACGCTCACTCACACTCACTCACTCACTCACTCACTCTCACTGACGCTCACTCACACTCACTCACTCACTCACTCACTCTCACTGACGCTCACTCACTCTCACTCATTCACACACTCACTCACACTCTCACTCACTCACTTTCAATTACATTCACTCTCACTCACTCTTACTCACTCACACACTCACACTCACTCACTCATTCACTTAATCTCACTCACTCACTCACTCACTCACTCACTCACTCACTCACTCACTCACACTCAGTCACTCACTCACAGTCATTCAGTCAGTCACTCACTCACACTCAGTCACTCACTCACACTCATTCACTCAGTCACTCACTCTCACTCAGTCAGTCACTCACTCACTCATTCACTCACACTCACTCACTCACTCTCACTCAGTCACTCACTCACTCTCACTCACTCACTCACTCACTCTCACTCACTCACTCACTCACTCTCACTCACTCACTCACTCAGTCACTCACTCTCACTCACTCACACTCAGTCACTCACTCACTCACTCACTCACTCACTCACTCACTCTCACTCACTCACTCACTCAGTCACTCACTCTCACTCACTCACTCACTCACTCACTCACTCACTCACTCACTCACTCACACTCACTCACTCACTCACTCACTCACTCACTCACTCACTCACTCACTCACTCACTCACTCACTCACTCACTCACTCACTCACTCACTCACACACTCACTCACTCACACTCACTCACTCACTCACTCACTCACTCACTCACTCACTCACTCACTCACTCACTCACTCACTCACTCACTCACTCACTCACTCACAGGCATTTACATAATTTTATTTATTTATTTTTCTTCATCCCCTGCCTTTTCTACTTAAGTCTCATGTCATGCAAGTAGGAGGGTTTCTTTCTTTCTGTCTGTCTGTCTGTCTGTCTGTCTGTCTGTCTGTCTGTCTGTCTGTTTTTTCACTTGGTGCCCTGAGTCCACTGCTATAGGACCCAGGTTCCCTGCATCTATGCATCAGTTTTAAAGCAAAGGTGGATGTAAGTGCAGATGTTTATTTCTAAGGTGTTTTTCCAAGGAATAAACAAACTGTGATGCGATTATGGCATAGAAACAACAGATGCAATGCTGCATCAACAAAAGCTAGACAAAATAGGTCAAGTTCAAATAGTGCACACAGTTGCCCCCTGGTGGTCTGGGGGAATCATCGGTGTTGGACATGATAGCATCACTGTGTTGGCAGAATGATGTGCAAAAACTGAATAACTGGTGCTATGTTAGAGGGTGGTGCAGCAGATAGTGTTGTCACCTTACAGCTCCTGGTCTTGACACTGAGCTTGCACTATTCAATGTGTGGTGTTCTCACTATGGGTTCATTCAGGTTCTCCGGGTTAATCTAAATGTCCATAAAAACCATGCAGGTATACAGAAAGTGTGTGTGTGTGTGTGGCATTCAGTCTTGAATGACAAGTGATGTATGTGTACAGTTATATGCTCTGTTAATCTTTGTTAATCTGTGTTAGTATAGGATCCAAAAGGATGTGAATTTTTATTGTTATTTATATTTGTTTTATGCTTGCTGCATTGTGACAAGCTGACACAAACTCAGCCAAATTGGGATCTTGCCAATACAAATGCAACTAATGAGCTGGTGCACACACACACACACACACACACACACACACACACACACACACACACACACACACACACACACACACACATACACACAGAAATTGGTGTTGACAACTGACATGTTATAGAACCCCAACACTTATGTTGTTAAAAGAACACATGACAGATATAAACTTTTACAAAAAGGTCATGGTTATTGGTGACAGCTCGAGCAGGATTACAAATTGGTCCGTGATCTCTACACATCCTTCTCCACCCCTGTATTTTTGCTGTGTGCTGTTTCTTAAGGTATGATGGTAACAAATGCACCTACTGTACAGCCCACTTTCCTGCACAGGGGGATGTGCTGCTCCGGGGGGGGAAGACAGCCTATTCTATTTTTTGCATGGCAGCTCCACAGGCTGTTTCATAGAGTGTCTACTTGTGTCGCTACCTAACAGCCCGAACAAAGAATTGCGTTGCATCTCGGCTCGTCTCCCGCCCCTCTGCTGATTTCTGAAAGAACCTCTGCAGTGTTAGCGCTCAGTAGGGTGTCTCTTCTTTTTTCAGCACCTCCAAACACCTTCTGAGGGAGAGGAACAAAGAAAGAAAGAGAGAAAGAGAGAGAAAGAGATGGTTTGATGTCATGCAGGTGGCTTTATTTAGCTCTGGGCTGCTGGGGGGCTCCTCGATCTGTCCTCCCTGCTTATCTGCAGTGGGAAAATAAAAGGCTCACCAATATATCCACCTGGACTGTCTGTCTTTCAGGGTGAAAAGCACAACGACAGCAGCAAGAGACACAGAGATCAGTCAGAGCATTAGAGCTCATTAGTGAATGAAAATGGTGTTTAGAAATCCTTTGGGGTTCATCTACTGTGGAAGCACAGAGGAGCTGTTTACATGGAGCTGATTAACACTTTGGATTTGTTGGAAAACTTGTATTTTTCTATAGCACATTCAGGCATCTGGATTTTGGCTGCATTATACAGTAGATAATTAGAATTGAGGTAAAATTATAAAAGCAAAATAAAAAAGTAAAAATCATAAAGTGTATAGAAAAGTGAAAATGCATAGAAACAATGATTGTATGAAACAGCGGGCTGTGTGTAGGTGATTGTGTACAAATGTGGACGCTTGTGATATGATATATTGACCATGTGGTGTGCATTGTATTTTATAGATGTGTGTGACGTGTTACAGCCAGTATTAACTAAGCCATGGTCAATTTCTACATCAATTGTTTGCAATTATATTATTTACTGTCTAGTGTCACCCAAATGAAGATGGTTTTCCTTCTGAGACTGGTTTCTTTCTCATATCATCTCAGGGAGTTTTTCCCAGCATCTCTTACCTCAGGCTTGTTCATTACTCACCATTGTTATAGTGTTATGAGATAAATAGTAATTTCATTTCATTTTCTCTCTGTTTCTTTGCTTCTGTAAATCTACTTTGAGACAATGTCAATTGTTAAAATGCTATACAAATAAATTGTAAGCAAGAGAGCACATGTCTATGATTACACTCAGGTATACATCCAATCACAGCCATCCTGATTTAACAGCCATACTTATTTTTGGTTTAACCTGCACTCTTCCGCATGCAATTACTTATGCATGCTACAAACAGGAAGGAAGCATTTGTAGAAAACAGATTTTAGTCATTTGACCTCACTGTGACGTTGACCCTGTTTGGATCAATTCCCTAATTCAACCAAATCTTAAATCATCTTAAGTTAACCAACTACTATAGTGTCTTTTTCCTTAAAATCAAATTAAATATCATCTCTAACATCCTACAAACATGTACTTCTGAATAAAAAGGTATATACTGTTTGTCACCTGTGGATAAAGATCAGATCAGAAAGCATCGAAATGTACTGTGTGTGTAAATGCCTGGGCTTTTGTATCTTCAAAGTTTTTTCTGACTGTGTAATGAGAAACTGCTGATGAAAACAAAACCACATGAAGCAGAGTTGCACACAGTTGTGCATAGAGAATTGCAACAGTGCACCTCTCCTCATGGGCATAAATGCAACCACACATCCTTGTGTGTGAGAGTGTGTGTGGTTTAACTGATGAACAATAATTAGACCTTTAGTAGCTCATCACGTGGGGACGTCCCTTCTTACCCCAAACACGAAAGCACAAATGAACAGACCCCGCACACACACACGTCTCTTCGTGCACAGACACATAGACATGTAAAAACTGCTTTCTGTTTTCCGCACTGAGTGGCTGTGGGAGTCTTTATAATCACATCAAATGGAAATTCAGCCTCCATATATCTATTGGGAGGTTGAGGTTTCCCTCAATATATTATTCAAGCAAGTGAGTGGGAGGCATCTTCAGACTTGTTTTTCACCAGCAACCAGGCAAACGTAAGCTCTGCTGTAGCTTGGTGTGAAACAAATTGCAGCTATGTTGAGTTTATAAACTAAAAAAAAATATTTCATTTTTGCACTTTATAACTTTGTGTCAGTATAACCTTATGTTAAAAAAAGCCAGACTTTTTTAAAAGAAGGTGGAAAAACAGTTTTTTTTTAAGTCCACTTCGTACAGATTAACAAGAGAAGAGCAGTTGCTTCAACTCTGTATGCTTTTGTACTGTCCTAACAATTTTTTTGCACATGTACAGAAATGCTATAAATATGCTTGCAAAAATAAGCATTAGATCTTTCTTTAAAAAAAAATAAATGCATGCCTCATGTTCAGATCATGTACGACATTTCGGAGAATCTGCAGCAGTTCTTTTGGAAACATTTTGGAAACTTTTTATTTTTTTATTATTTTTTTATAATGATTTCATAATGCAATAATGCTGAAGTCATAAAATGAGGTTGTTGTACATTGGGCAGTGTAGTGAACTCTTTCCTGTACACAAATTTATTGTTAATTTGAGATCACATGCTATATACTACATCATGAAGTAGAGTGTTATTATTAATACAACATTTACCTTTTTGGTGTTATTTAACATACGTAAATGAAGCTAGCTTTTTTCACTTCTACTGTGTTCTATACTAAAAATTCAATAAAATATGACACATGTAGTGATTGACTTTAATGCCATTAGCTGCATGCTACTTAGCTAAGTAATATCCCAAAAAAAGTAGCTTATGTTGATTAATCATGGAAGAAGTTGCGTGAAAGGAGCTTCACCTGAATCTGTTCATCGTATAACTTGAGTGTGGAAATTGAATCAAAAGCCTTACAACACTGATTACTCACACTCGGGGATGACTGAAAGAAGCGTATGACCAAATTACTTTGTATTGACGTCTTCTCAGTGTGACGCCTTTGAGTCACAAATTGGGCACGTTGTGCCGATATTAGCGTGATATCTGGATAAATACAAGTGTCATCATTCGAGTCACCACAAAGAAGACAAAAGGAACGAGCCATTTAGAGTTTGTTAAAGTAGAATTAGCTGTAACATTCTTTACCTGAACTGCTGTTGCATTCTTGATTCTGATAGTAGTCCCAATAGTCCCGGATTTATGCACTCGTTCTATTACATTATTGTTTCTATAGTAACAACTTATACAGGGACAGATTAAAAACTCCTGGTTACATAACCCCACTCGACTGTAAGGCCATTATTTTTAATGTCTTCACAGTCTGCGATCTCACACAGATGGTTGAGTTCCCTTTTGTCTGGTTCCTCTCAAGCTTTCATCCTCATATCGTCTCAGGGAGTTTTCCCTTGCTACCGTTGCCTCAGGCTTGCTCATTAGGAATAAATATAAATTCAGTTTTAAATTCAGTAACTAGTTTTTATTCAGAATTTGTATATTTCTGTAAAGCTTCTTTAAGAAAATGTCTGTTGTTAAAAGCTCCACACACACACACACACACACACACACACACACACACACACACACACACACACACACACACACACACACACACACATCTAAAATAAATAGGTTTTCTGTTCTTTTCTAAGTACAAGGAAATGCTTGAAATTCAATAAGTCTGTTAAAGCAGGTTTTATATTCTCCTTCCTGTGCTCTTTTACGTTATCACACATCTTCATACAGACAAAACACTAAAATGTTTCCATCCTCCATTTGGGTGCATTTTGTACATTGTTCTCTGAGCATGTTTATTTTTTTGCCTAAAGGAAACATAGGTTTTTGTAACATAGGTTTTATGTTTTGTCTCGTGTTTCGGTATTCTATGTGTTTTATTTTCATACAGTATCTCTTTCTTGTGTCTTGCATCCCTTGTTTCCCGTCTCGTTTTGTCATTGCCTTGCCTAGGATTACTTTGTGTTCTGCTCATTAAAATTTTCACCTGCATTTCCTCTGCTTCTTCGACACTTGTTCATTTACTTTCTCTTATGTGAGGCTTTCTGTGAGATGATTATACACTGAACTGAAATAAGAACAATACTGAAATCAAATAGCGTGTGGAATACAAACCTGACAGTGTATTGTCTAAAACAATGGGGCAATCATTTAAAAAAAAAGAAAAGTGTGTGCGTGTGTGTGTGTGTGTGTGTGTGCGTGTGCGTGTGCGTGTGTGTGTGTGTGTGTGTGTGTCATTTCCTTGCACTAGAACACCAAAAACATATTTATTTAAACTCACTTGAAATGAAAGGCTAATGGAACAGATAAATGTGTATAATTTGTTTATTTTAGAGACAGGACTACAGAGAACCAAATTTGTGGTTATGTGTTAACAGCTTAATTGTGTGCCTCTAATGGTGCATGGACACCAAATAACCTCTGGGAAATTGTAAGGCAATTAGAATGACATTGTGTTGGTCAGTAACCCTGAGCTCACACTAGCATGAGCAAGTCTTTTATGAGCCTGTGTGGAAACAATATAGTTTACATTGTGGTTTAAGTCAGAAAAAATACATGAATTCTGTACCAGTTTTGAATGATGGGGCGAATGCTGGTAGGAACAAATGCTGTATGAGTAGAGCTATTTGAGATGTGTTAACCATTTCAAACGATGATTTAGAGAATCATAACTGCACACTTCACTCCAAATGACTGGTAGCTTATAACTTTGTTGGCTGCTACAATAGATTCAGGGTCATGCTGATAAAATAAAAGAACAGCTTTGATAAGGCATTAGCTCATAACTGTCTCACCTAAGCAGAAGTTCTACTAAAGTACCTCTAAACTATCTTTATAAATGAGTTTCGAGCAAACAGGTTTTGTGGTCTTTGCATAGAAATGTAACATATATTTAACAACGGTTTAAGTCCCCAATTCTCTAGGCTCTGACATTCACTCAGTACCCACATTATGGGCAGCACAGCAGGGTATCCTACATAATGCTTGGATCTTAAGAGAGCCATGACAAAGAGTGCTCCTTAATAACATAATAACCTAATAACCTCCTACAGAAAATGTTTACTTCAAAATATTAATTGCTAAAGGTGGATATACATGGTACTGAATTATAGAGTTTACTCTTTTTTTCCCACCTGTTTTCTAACTCGGTTTCCTTTTTGGAGTCTATATTGAAATTTAAATAAAATGAGGTTATTTGTTTGTAGTTAGTGAGGACCATAGAGGACCTGAACTAACCCATTGCTACGAGATTGTGAGCTTTTTTGGCTGAAGTTTAAGGTTAGTGTTTGTGTTAAGTGTAACACAAAATTGGCTGCAGTAATAATTATATTAATGTGATCAGAATATAATAAGACAGACCTGTGTGTGTGTGTGGTGGTGGTGGTGGGGTGTTAAAGTAAACATTGGTATAGTAAACTAGAGCGTGACTGACATTATCACCATGACTAATCCCTTTAGTGTACCTCATTACTGATCTGAGATCAGCTTAAAGAGCCACAACAACACTTGACCTACAACAAACACTTTATTAGAGCTGCACTCAGGCCAGCCCCGAGAGCTTAATTTCACTTAAGCCGATTTCTCCGTGTCCTGCTCTCTACTTAGACATAGATATCCAATCGACCGAGAGCATCTCGAATTGGTCCAAACGGGTTTTACAATGTCTTATCTGTATCTCTCTTATGAGTCTTCTGTGTGAGGGTGAGGTGTGAGTGGAAGGTTAGAGGAAATATTACAGGGAATAAAATCATCTGTTTTTCCAGGTGTTTTTTCATGTGGGCTTTATTTTAAAAAAATCTATATAAATGTACCTGAGATGGCTGCAGATTAAAACATACTGTTTCACCGTGCAATCGCTAGTAAGCACATCAGTCATTTTGGAGGTCACTTTTAAATGTGACAACAGAGACAAGAAGAAGATGGTAGGTTTCTCTTTTGGGGCCTTTAGGGGTTTTCTCGTTTGCTTATAACAAGTTTAGCTGACTTTTTATTTGCAGTTGGGGTCAATTAGTAAAGAGATAAAAGCACATTAGGTTCCCTGTTGCATAAGCGTGTTTAGCTGTGATGCAGTGAGATACTGACTAATGCTGTTAATTTAGAATTGAACACAAAATACAGTGAGGCATATGGGAATAGTCACCGAATAAATGAAAAAGATGTAACATGACTGTACCTGGTGTGGTGCAAAATGACTTTGTGTTTGTGAGTGTGTGTGTGTGTGTGTGTGTGTGTGTGTGTGTGTGTGTGTGTGTGTGTGTGTGTGTGTGTGTGTGTGTGTGTGTGAGTGAGAGAGAGAGAGAGAGAGAGAGAGAGAGAGAGAGAGAGAATTGTTGGTCTATAAATAGCTTTGCCAGCTTTATTGAGTACACATTGCAATTGAGTCCCTTGGCAAGCAGCACTGATGCGAACACATATAGCGTTTTGACACTTAAATCCCAGGACGTTACCTTCATCAGCAATTTTCAGGCTTTCAGGAATGTATATATTCCACTTTGCCAGTAGAATTTACACTATATGGCCAAAGGCATGTGGACTCATGACCATTTACACCCATATGTGCTTACTGAACATCTCATTCCCAATGTAAAACTGAAGGTTTGGTTTGAGGGTGGGGCACGGTGGCTTAGTGGTTAGAGCATTTGTCTTACACCTCCAGTATTGGAGTTTGATTCACAGCTCTGTCTCGTGTTTGTGGAGTTAGCTTGTTATCCCGGTGGTTTGGGGTTTTCTCTGGGTGCACCAGTTTTCTCCACCAGTCCAAAGACATGTGTTGTAAGATATCTAAATTTTCCAGGGTGTGTGTATGATTGTGCCCTGCAATTGCTTCATACTAGCGATGCACAGGTCTTCTCATAACCCGTGGGTCGGGTTGGGGCGGGTAAAGAAATTGTCACTTTACTGCGGGGCGGGCTGGGGCGGGCCAATAATTTCAGAAAAACCTGACCCGCGCATCACTACTTGGTACCCCGTACAAAGTGTCTCCTGAGTCTTCTCAGAGAGCTTCTGGCTCTCTGTGACCCTGAGTAAAATAAGTGGATGGAGAATGAATAGATATAAAATATTACAAAATAATAATGCTCTACAAAAAATAATAATGCTCTAAAAAAGATTCTACATATTATACAGAGTCAAATTTATGCAAGTTTCCTCAAGTAAGAAAAGAAAGTGCACTTTTAGGCCATTTGTTTAAAAAAAAGGAAGAAAAGAAAAAAATGCACATGTACACACAAACAAATCACCAAATCTCTATGCTTACTCATTCTGAAGGCAATCTGTATGCCCAGAGAGCATCCGGCAAACTGTTTCCCCTTTCGACTATGGTAATCACATCGTGACTGTAGATGGGTCTTAGCAAAGTTTGTACCCTGGTTATACGAATAGGAAAGTATCTGCAAGAAAACATTGATTTAAAGACAGAAATGGAAATGCAAGGCCCTCATTACATCCTTCCACGGTAATTAATTCAATGCTCTTAGGCTCTAGAGTGTTAAGAAGAAGACTTAACTAGTAGCATGTAGGACATGGTGTTTTAATCGATTAGCATGGATTCATTTGGGATGTGTGTATTCACTGTGTATTTAAAGATGTTATTTTTAAAAGCTTAAGTGCATGGCTTATAGTACCTGCCATCAGACTTCATTTACATGGAAAGCAACAACTCTTGAACAAAGCAAGTGCTCACACATAAACAGCAGGTTGCACGCATAAAGCTCAGATCAAGTGAATGAATCTAAAACATTCAATCATTTGCTATTCTAATCATGTAGCTGAATTAATTTTATGCACAAGCTATAAACTGGGGGATTTGGTAGCTCAGTGGTTAAGGTGTTGGACTACAGATATGAAGGTTGTGAGTTCAAACCTCAGGTCTATCAAACTGCCTCTGAACAAAGCCTTTAACCCTCAGTTGTAAAAAAGTAAGATAAAAAAATATTGTCACTCTGGATAAGGGCTTCTGCCAAATTCTGTAAATGTAAGGACACAACACTGTGCGACGGCATGTTGTTCTTCAATGCAGTGTGCTGTTCCTGCCAGCAGTTACAATAGAGATGAGAATGAATAATACACACATCATGTTGTTTTTCTTATCAGTGTTTGTGATAATATTGTACATCAGAGCTTTTCAAACCCTGGGCTAGAATTACAGAATTACTGATATGTTGCCTTCCCATTATTCTGTCAAGATAAACGGAGAACATTCTGAGTTCATTATTGTGAAATGAAATTTAGCATTATGTGTCCAAATAACATTAAATCTGTATAGACTTTAACATCAAACATTAACGTTTTTTTTTTTTTTAGCATCAGATCCAGATTCATCTTACAACTTAATCCACATTAAAACACAACATTTAATGTTTACTTGAGTACATTGACAGATTGAGTAGCTTTTGGCTGAATCTTTTCAGTTTTAATTGATTAACATTGTAATACATTATCTGCACTTCCATTTAAGTATGATTATAAAGTATATAAAAAGTATAACAAAAGCCTACAGATTTTCTCTGGTGATAATTGCCAATAAAATGTCCTGATATAACATAATAGAACTCTTTATTCACAGTGTTCACCTTTAAAAGACAAACAAATTACAGAACATTATCTCAGATTACTGACAAATATCAACCAGTTTTAATTAACATTCATGTTTAATTGTATGCTAGAATTAGGGCTTTTAGAGCTATATATTTCTAAAAGATAAATAAATAAATCTGTTTAAAAGAAACTGGATGCCATATGTCTTAAATACACATAATATACAGGTGAGACTTTGTCTGTGGCAAAAAGTACAAAGACTAATGACTAGTTTATAATCATTATGCAGGACATTTGCTCTCTTTCTCTCATACATGATAATTTTAACTCTACTTATACGCCCCACTTTTTGGTGAGGACCTGGGAGCATTTGACACTGTTCATCATTATGAGAACATCACAAGGTCCATTTTGGAACGAATATATAAAAAAGATGTCAGTCTCATCTATCACATGCACCTTAAAATAGCTGCTTTTAGCAGAAATGTGCTAGTGTGGTTAGCTGTTTTTAGTTCAAGCACTTATCTAAGCCCCTCTTTTTTAAATCATGGGGCTGTGTTGTTACGACAATAGAAAAAGATGTCTACATAATGTACTGTAAAAATGATAATGGTGTTTACTGCTGAGTGATGTGTCATGGCTAAGTTGAAGACAGAAAACAGCAGGTCTGAAGTAAAAAGACTTTTCCATAAAAAGGTTTTCTCTTATTATCAAGTTCTGTTTAAAACATTCAAGTCACTACCTAGAAGTTCATAAGTGAAATAAGCAAGATACATGAGACCATAGAACATAAACAAAGAAATACATCTGTTTTGCAAATGAAAAAGCGCCTATTGGTAAATGATTCTTATCTCCATTAAACCAGCATCTGGTTCAGACTTGTGTTAAATACAGAGAAAAGAAAAGCTAAAGTCACGCGAGCATCAGGGGATCACGCGTACAGTCTGAACCTGGCAATCCTCTTTACAGCCTAAATCCTTTGTGAGAGAATGAAAAAAAAAAAAAAAAAAGATTGGCTAGGCCCACAGTGGGAGAGCTTACACCCACACACAGCTGATCCACATCGCGTGCTGATTCACTCACGAACACAAACACACACCGCAGACAATCCCATAAGATTATACACTTTATTAATATTAAATTTACAGTTACAAAAAGAAAAAAAGGATTTTGGGTTTTTTTCCCCTGTAGATTTGGTTTGGTGGTTTTAATGGAAATAAGATATGATTAAATCTTGTACTATTTGAATGTTTATTCTGTGATGTAATTATTGTTGATTACTATTCAATGAAACGGTTATAGTCATTATTCACTCTTTGTGACCCTTTTAAAAATAGTCAGAATTTGATTGCATAAAATAAAGCTTGCACATCACAATTTTCAGTTAAACAATTGTACAAATAACCTTATCCAAATAACCAACCTTATTTTAGATAATTGCTTTAATAACTTCTGTTTTTATTGATTAAAATATGAGCTCTAGCAGTGATCTGCAATAAGCTCAAAGCCCTTTAACAGTAGCATCAACGTAGGTAGTTCCTTTACACACTGACAAAACTGAAGAAACACTGACGAAAACCAAATGACAGGAAACATAATAAAAACGTCAGTACAAAGGATGTGCAGCTTTAAACTCCTCAGTTTCCACATATCACAGTTTATGTGATAGAAAAAAAAATGCCTTGCCCATGAAACTTCAGATGATTCCAGTAGTTCAGCATGAGCCAGGATTCCTCAAGTCTTCTTACCAATCGACCGCTGAGATGCATTTTAACCAGCAGGATTGCCTGTTGAGTTGGAAACCACACAACTGTCGAACTCAGAAGCTGGAACAATTTGCTCAGAGCTGTAATTAGAGATGAGCTTTTCTTCAGGAGATTCATGAAGTCACATTGGAGGGTTGTTGAAGACCCTTGATACCAGAACCTGCTGTTTACATTACTACCTACTGGTAGACAGTGCTACAGTATTGGGTATATGAAGTATATATTGGGACACACATGGAAAAAAATGAAAAGGCTCAAGGACAGTGTTTTATCCCATTAGTCTGATTGTTTTTTGAATAATAGCGCTACATCTTTGTCTGTTGCTAATTGTCACAGCTTCTGCTCCAGACAACCAGAGGCCACTCTTACTCATTGTTTGAACTTCTTCTTCTGTTGTCTGCTTTCCTTTCTTGATTTTGCCCAATCGCTTTGTATTGTCTCATTAGTGACTTTATTTAAGTTTCCTGTTTAGTTCTGGAGTGTCACATGTCATCAGCTTATGTTTACATATTCTTATGGTTACTGTTTGCAGTGCGAATAGCTTTTGTTCAATTAGATTAGCAGAGTATCAGGGTTTGCTAAAACAATTTCAAACTTAAATGTACATGTAATACAAAAGGCATTATTAAAAAAACAATCATGTCTAACACAGTCACTTTCAGTAGCTGCATTATCCTGATCAGTGTCATTGAGGATCAGGAGCTTATCTCTGGAACACTGAGCATGCAGCAGGAATACAGTATACCCTGGATGGGACAAAAGTCCATTGCTGGACACCATGCACACACACAGTTTACAATTATATATATACACCCTTATCCAGAGTGACTTAAATTTTTATTTCAATTTATACAGCTGAGCAATTGAGGGTTAAGGGGACCAGCTGTGGTAACTTGGTGGACCTGGGATTTGACCCCATGACCTTCAGATTAGGAGTCCAAAACCATAACCACTGAGCTACCACATGCCTGTACAGTTTCATGTTTAGGTAATTTAACTTAGCCAATAATCTTCAAAATAGATCCAGAAAACACACTGGATGGGTTGGCAGGTTTTCATAGCATATTCATATATATACTGTTTTTGTGGGTCAGGTCAGAAGAAATTATAGAACCTGGAGGAAATCCTTTAATCATCAGACATTAAACAGTAAAATAGTACAGATGTGTATGGGTTGAAGATTTTTAAAAAAAAAAAGTTTATCGAACAAAATCAAATAATTTAATAAAAAAGTCAGAACTGAGTAATTCCAGTGAGTCAAAACAAAGCCTCAAATTCAGCTAAGTGAAAAGCCAAGGTCATACACAAAAGCAGTAAGAAACATTGTGGGAAGAAATGTTTAGTAGTCTAGCAGTCTAGTGAAAAGTGTATCATTAGACAGAGGATCCTGGGAACTGGATTTCCCAGAGGATGGGGCAGTTAGAAGTGACACTTACAAGGAAATTGGATTTTCCTCCTTTGATTAATGGTAGGGTTCAACATGAAACATTTGAGGATTTTACATAGGAGGGTTTTCCAAGATCTTTGTGGGTGCTAGAAGAAAGCTAGTATAGTAATTTATGAATATTGACTGAACATATTTATAAAGTCACTGAGGAATAATTTTTTTTTCATCATTGTGGGTCATTTCTTGATTTATTGTAATCATATATTGATGACACATATACACAAATATTTGAGTTTTTGTTCTCCTAGGGGAAATTAAAATGGAAACCAAGAATATTTTATAGTACTATTTCTTTAGTTCTCCAAATATGCAACATACGCTGGAATTCAGCACAGGAACCTTCAACGTACATACAACAAAAAAGTACAACAGCTATGGCATGTTATATATGCGTAAATGGCGCTTGACTATCGAGTTACAGACTATTGAGGCTACAGAGAACAGTATAAACAAAGGTGTGATAGCTGAACAATGCTCAGAAAAACCCATTTCACCCGTGTTGAATTGCTTTACTCTGCTGTAGTCAATGAGAAATTTCCTTTGCATCATTATTCCCACACCATTAGCCTGTATCTTGAAGTCTGGCACTGAAATAAACAAGAGAGAGCTTTTATGTCTTCTGTGTACACACTGCAACAGCAGGCAGGTTTTTGAAGGATTCTTGGAAACTGCCAGCTATTAATAAGATGCTAATTTATTTTACATGTGACAGATGGTGTATCCTATGTGTAAAATGGTGTATAATCATTTCATTTTGATTGTTGGGAATAGGAATGGGTGTTTGGTTTGGAGAGCATGATGTTGACAGTGTCAGAATGCATTAATGGCACAAGCTGTAAATATAACAGAGAGATTAAAAACCCAGTTCAAGAGAGAATAGCTGTTTGTTGTAAGGAAGCAGATATGTTTGTTTATGTTAGGAGTGATTCGTGCTTGCCCCTCTTTTGGAATATTAAACCCCCCCTCCCATCCCATCCCATCACATCCCATCCCACTCCCCGTGAACCACTACAGCGCCAATGGAAGTGTGTCTCCAAACTGTCGCCATGGCAACATCATTGCTGAGAGCGCACTGTTGTCTGCTCCCACACAATGATCGCAAGTTGGGGGGAAACATGCCTTGGCGCTAAATGTGCGACTGGTTTGCTAAATCCTAGTGGCCTTAGAATGACACGTTCAGTCTTGTGTGTTACTGTCTGTGACATTATAGTCTTCCATCCAGCATTTTTTATGCACAAGGTTTGGCATGAAAATTACATGGAGATTACGTCCACAGAAACAGTGCAGCATAAATCAAATAATTGTGGCAAAACCTCCATAAGAGGATTCACTCTGATTCATTATTCACATGACTACACAGTCACAGCACACCAATCATTATTGAGAAGTGCATGACAGATCTGAAGGTGGGATTAAAAAATATAATAGAATAAAGATGTGGATTGGATTTATCCAGTAAAACATGCTAAGCTGTAAAATTACACCAACATCAAACTGTGCCATGATAGTACCTCAGGTAGCTCTGCTAACTCAAAGCTTCAGGATCTGCACTTCTTCCTCAGCTCGGTTTGCTGTCTCTGTGGATTTTCACATGTTTCACATTTCACATCTTCCAGCATCTCTGTTAGTGTGCTTTGGATTGGCCATTTTTTTCTCACAAACATGTGGATAGGTGAATTGGCTTAGCTAAAGTATATGTGTATAGTGGCCTTAAATGAACTGGGATGATCTCTTCCAGGGATGTTTATGCCCAGTGTTGCTGGGATAAATGTGTAGATTCATTAACCCTAACTAAAATAGATCTACTACTAATTATGTAAGATATTTATTGCCTAATAATGTGTAAGAAAAAAATATTAGATGAGAACCAGGACATGACACAAACTTGTGTTTTTCTCAGCAGGTATCTCTTATTGTTGTATGTTGTTATGTTGTTAACTGTTGAGACTGAGCAGACTGATTCTCTCTGCTGCTCTATATATATATATATATATACACACTCCGTATACTTGATAATTGGTAATAATTTGAGTAACGCAATTCATATGAGCTTAAAGGTGGATGGTTAGGGTGTGAGGTTTGTATTTGTATTTTTTCACTAGCATTTGGAAGATATTGAACAAATCCAACCACAGTGCCTTTGTTAATTTATTTACATTATTTGGCAGATGCTCTTACCCAGAGCAGCTTAGATTTTTTTTACAACTGAGGGTTAAAGGCCTTGCTTGGGGTCCCAGCAGTGACAGCCAATTCACAGAGATAGTTACACAATAGCAACTCATTAGGAATAGATTGTCCTACAGAAGACGATCTCTGCAAAGGGTTAGGGTTACATGAAGGTGCAGTGGGTCGAACTGCCACCTCATCTCAGTTCCAGGGTCCTTGGTTCAATTGTGACTTTTACATGTTTTCCCCATTCTCATGTGGGTTTCCTTCTGATTCTTGGGTTTCAGGTCACTGTCCAAAAACATGTAGATAGGTAGATTGTTGATGTTATATTACCCCTAGATGTGAACAAGGATATGATTGTGTATGCACATGGTGGATGTTCTATGATGGATTGCTGACCAATTCTCAAACCCTGTGTTTAGTGTTACTCGGACTGGGAGCGGCTACTGAGACCAGATCCACCATAACCCTGACCAGAATAAGTGTTTACAGAAGATAAATAAATGAATGAATGAACTTATCAGATAAGCAGACATACAGCAGCTTATAAGTCTTACCTTTAAAATTCATAGGTTGTCCTTCTGAGTGAAAAATTCTCTAAAAGAAAAGAAAAATAGAAAAAGATGCTAATCTTTTTGGAAGCTACTGTTTATTCTCTGGATCAGTATTAGGGGTGCAGGGACAGGTGGCTCAGGAGCAGGAGGTCTCTGCTGACGCATCACTCGCTGGTTAACTTTTTATAGCACAGATCATGACTGCGACTCTGCAGGTGCTGGCTGTAGGTCAGCTCCGGTTTGGTTAGGAAAGAACTGGAAATTCCAAAAATACATTTGGTTTTATAGTGTGTTTCTGTCATCTAGAGGTTAATTGGAGCAGGTGTGTTGCTTGTTTAAACGAATGATGTAGACTCTGTCTCACGAATCTTGTACTGCCAGAAGTAGTACGTCTGCTGTTTCTTCATATTACACAAGAAACTTTTTGCCTTATTTTGTTTTAAAAAAGTAGATACTCCTATATATCTCCGCATTACTGGATAATCATTCTGTGTATATTTATGGAGTTACCCGAGCTTCCTCAATGGTCTAGGTGAAGTCCTTTATGCCCTGTATGCAACAAATGAGTTGTTTATGTGAACAAGAACTTCCAGTACATATAAGTACACTTCTATACATATGAGAGAAGTTCTATTTGTTTTATTTATCACACACAATTCTACACGTTGAAATGCTTTTTACAACTGTTCTCACTATAAAAATAGTCAGATAAAAAATATTCTATTCAAAAATACTATTCAAAAATAGTATCAGAATAGCATAGATTAAGGAAATTTGTGGAATTTGACGTACAATGAATGAAATTAGCTATACAAATAGATTAAATATAGAAAATATAGCACGTGAATACAATGACAGATATGTTGAGTATTGTATTGCTATTAAGTGGTAAAATGTGTGCAATCTTTAGCAGTTTTTAGTGTAATTTTAAAAACTGAGCTTTGTTGAGGTACTACTGTAGGTGTTATGACACAAGTCCAGAAAAGTCTTAGATGTTCTCCTGGTTGAGGAAACAACTGGCTTGTGGAAACTCCTCCTCATTCTCTCTGTGTGTGCCAACAAGGAACGTAGAGAAGAGTCCATTGTAGGGATGGCAACACAACCAAAACAGAAGTATTTATAAGGCTTCTTAATGAATCCAGCAGAAGCGAGCAAGGTTCCAGGTGCTAGAACAGGAAATATCCCATCCAGATTTTGGGTGTGTCATATGAGTAATATGACATTTTAATTCTTCAAGTCATTTCTGAAAAAGGTGCACTGTATACACTGTACACTATATTGGTAAAAGTGTGTGGACATCTAACCATCACAGTTATATGTGAATCAACATGGAGTTGATTCCCTTCTTTTTTTTATATAGTCACTTCTTGTGAATGTTGGCACTGATGTGTAATTAGAAGTCATTGGGTCCAGTCAGCATTCTAAATCATCTCAAAGTGGTTCAGTGGGGATGAGGTTGGGGCTCTGTACAGGACACTTGAGTTTTTTGTCCATCAACCCTTGCAAACTTTGTCTTTACCATTGTTTCTTTTTTCGTGTTGACTGACTTAGACTTTTCCGTGTTGCTTGTCCTGTGCGTGTTTCACGTTTTTGATTCTGCCATCCTATTTTGACTGTCTACCTGAGTTCATTATGAAAAATCACGTTTACCTGCAACTGCATCCGAGTCTGTGAGAATAACAAATAGCACAACATCACAAATGAAGTCATTACTGTCATTACTACAGGACATCCTGTATTATACATAGTATACTGTGCCTTTTCCTTCAATCTTCCCCTCAGTCTTTATTCTCTCTCTCTCTCTCTCTCTCTCTCTCTCTCTCTCTCTCTCTCTCTCTCTCTCTCTCTCTCTCTCTCATATTTCAATCTTTTGTATTTAATATCACCATACTCGGTTCTGCTTCTTTGGTATAACGTGTTTGTGACTCATAGCTTGGGAAGAAAAAGAAAAAAATAACAACTAATGAATAATAGAAAATAAAAGGGGAACAAGGAAAAGAGGAGGAAGCAAGAGATATGAAGATGCAGCAATAAAGGGGATGTGGAGGTGGGGAATGAAATGAAGTACATGAGAGTGATAGAGGGAGAGAGAAGGCATAAGTGAGTTAATGGTGTCTGGTGAGAACAGGAGAGGAGAATAAAGATAATTCCAAAGAGGGGGGATGGATAATAGGCACCTGATGGTCACTTGCAGTGTGTGTGCTGGAATTTCTGCCAGGAGAACTGAGCATTTCCTGAGGCTCATCATCAGTAATGAGAGATTGGGACAAATATTTGTGTAGGTAGAATAAATTAAGTATTATAAATATGATAGTATGCTATTCTTTTTTTTAATGAGTTATTGACCTCATATAAATTAATGTGAAGCAGACAGAAATGTACAGGTCAGGATTAATTTTTTTGATGAATCAATGTGCAAGAAATTGAGAGAAATATACATCTGTACTTCTCTCTCTCTCTCTCTCTCTCTCTCTCTCTCTCTCTCTCTCTCTCTCTCTCTCTCTCTCTCTCTCTCTCTCTCATTCCTGGCACAACATGGGCTTATTGTAGGCAACTAAAATAAAGAGAATCCAAACGCTATTTTAAAATGCCAACATTCTAATTAGAGCCTTCCGGAATTCTCGGTTGGTGACTCACACCACGCCGATCACAGTCAGCTCAGCGCTGCGGCCTTCCTCGAAGGCTGCCCTGGCAGAAGTCTCATTTAGTAGCATTTTAAAAGCCAGTGCCATGTGGTTTTCTTCTGCCTCTTTGCAAACGCTGGAGTCATTTTTGAAAAAATAGACATTGTAATGACATAAAGACATGCTGTTATGGTTGACTCAGTTATTAATTAGGGTTTATTAATGAATTTAATGTTTTTTTTGTCACAATGTTCCCATCAGTACATGAGGTCCATCTTTTTTTTTTGCACTATAATAAGCCATTTTGTTCATTTGGTACCACTTTGCTCATGTGGTACCAGTGCTACCAGGCACTGATTCTAGATGAAAAATAAATAATTAAAAAAATTAGCTGATGGCAGTCTGGTGGACGAAACATCTTACAAATGCATTTTAAATTTTGAGTTATTTTTCAACATTTAAAAAATTTACCGTATTATTATGCTTAGGCTAGCAGCATAGCATTAAATACGTTTGAATGATTTGTTATCGAGAGGAAAACAGCATTAACGCTCAATTTGAGAAGACCCTAAAGTGTATAGTGTTTGTGCTTAGTGTGTTATATGTCATTTGGCACACATCTATGAAACACTTAGAGTTACCTCTAGAGTGGTACATCCTGATTGCATCCTGGGTCACTGCATCTTATGAACAGAACTACAGCTACTTTAATACATTTGTGTGATGTATGAAATGCTAGTAACTGCTCATAATTCATTGACTCAAATTAACAAATTCTGCCAAAATACAGAGATGCAGACGTTTGCACTGTCAAATCTATGACAAATAACATTCTGAAAGTCAGATTTTTTCTGAAATCTCGTAGCATGTCATTGCTGAGCAGTAGCGACTCAACGTTTTTGCGTAAGAGGATTTCTGGCTAGAGTCTCGTCGCCCGGTTGTCACCTTGCCAGGGATTGATCTGCATGCTCAGCCAGTGTCTCATGCCGCCTGTAGACTGTCATGCCTTCTTTTGAACCAATGTTGCGTCAGTCAACTGTATGGTCTGGTCTTTATCAGCAATCAGGTCTGCACTGAACTCAGAGTGTACGATGACCCATTAGTTCCTCAGGAGCTCTCGGATACACTATTATAAACTGTTGTAGAAAAGACATTATTTACATTTACACTATCTATTGTAGAGTGTCCCCCAAATGAGGATGGGTTTCCTTCTGAGTCTGGTTCCTCTCAAGGATTCTTCCTCATATCACCTCGGGGAGTTTTTCCTTGCCGCCATCACCTCCGGCTTGCTCATTAGGGATAGGGATAGATATATAGTATTTTACATTTTAAGTTAATCTTTTTTAAATTAATTTTAAATTTTAATTGTATATATTCACATTCATTTTTCTTCTTCTTCTTCTTCTTCTTCTTCTTCTTCTTCTTCTTCTTCTTCTTCTTCTTCTTATTGTTATTATTATTATTATTATTATTATTATTATTATTATTATTATTATTATTATTATTATTATATATTTATTTCTTTTTTCTCTCTCTCGTCTGCTTCCATACTCCTGTAAAGCTGCTTTGAGAAAATGGGAAATTGTTAAAAGCACTATACAAATAAATTGAATTGAATTGAATTGAATTGAATTGAATTTCATTCCAGGTTACACCTGAATAAGTCTCAATGTTAAATGGAAAAACAGACACAGATATTCATGTATGCAGGTAGTGATGCTGCCTTAATGGTCCAGGTTCCTGTTCTCCCTTTACATGAACACTGGTTTCCTTTCACCACATGAAGCATGCCATTAGCTTGACTGGTCACTTTAAAATGTTCCCAGGCAATATCTATAACAGTACCCTCAGAAATAACATTTATACAGTACCATTGCCACTTTCCCAGACTTTTGTCATTCCTCTTACTCCTCCAACCCATGAGATTACAGAGAATCAGCTTTACATATAGAGCAGCAGTCCTTTACTGTGACAACACAGAACAGTTTTAACTCTCAGATTAGACAAAATAGATAGAAGAAGATGAATGCCTTATTTGGAGGTCACATTGCTATTTAATGAAGGCAAAGTGCTGGGTTTAACTTTGCAGACCTTGTTGTATAAAAGACAATCTTTTCAACACACTCAACATTTTTACAGCCAAACAAGGACCACGACTATAGTATATGTGCAGTTAACATCAATAAGAAATTCTGTTTGGTTCCTTGTGGGAGAAGATTGGAAATACCTGTTGCCTTAAAACACTAATATAATGAAGCAATATGACGGTTGACATAAACATATTTATGAAACACCGTTGTTGTTTTTTTTTTGTAGAATTCTTTCTTGTACTGTAGCATCTTTAAGAGTATTTCTGGTGTCGACACTCTGTGTTGGCTTTGAATCAGTTTTTTTTATCATCGAATATTTGATGGCTTTGGTGGGAAGGACTTTAATTCATTAATTTTTTTAATGAATTCAGAAATTACACTGATTTATAAGTTGCTCAAATGCTCACGGTAACACAACTCCATGTTATACTGTATACTGTGGAAAGGGCATTATTTATAACCACAGTCTCTGGTGTCTCCGAGATGAGGATGAGTTCCATTCTGAGACTGGTTCCTCTCAAGGTTTCTTCCTCATTTCGTCTCAGGGAGTTTTTTTCCTTGCCATTGTTGCCTTAGGCGTGATCAATAGGGAGAAATGTAAATTAACATTTTAAACCTTTTTATTTTTATTTTGATGTTTCTCAGACAATGTTCATTATTAAAAGCACTATACAAATGACATTTTATTGAATATATTGAACATTTATAGGTAGGTTTTATGTACTTTTACTGTTTTTGATTTTATTCAAGAACAAGTATTTGGCCTGAATTCTTGTATTTCTTGCCTTGCATATACTGTAAATGATCAAATATTGTCCATTAACAATTGATTCCAAGGGACAACTTATTAAAGTGTACATAACCAGAAAACCAGTAAGACCTTTAAAATGTGTACTCAGAGCTATAGGTCTTTTTGTTTAGTTATATATAAAGAACATACAGTACAGTATTCCAGTGAATCGTCTCAACTGGATCTAACTCAGTAGAATAATTGTAAATGTCATAATCTATAAAGAAAATAGAAGATGGAAAGTTCAACCCTGTACCTGCTGATAAAATGGTGCTAATCCTTATTATTTTGCCTCCGTAGGATCCAAGAAGCAAGCACAAATTTAAGATTCATACCTATGGCAGCCCGACCTTCTGCGATCATTGTGGCTCGCTGCTGTATGGACTTATCCACCAGGGGATGAAATGTGACAGTGAGTGTCTTTGAGCCACTATGTGAAACAACTCACACCATATCCAAATCTCTAAATCCATGTGCAGTAACATTAAAAAAGCAGCAGTGTGGCTGTGGAAAGCTAAAATATGTGTGTCTGTGATGGATGTGATCTTCCAGCTCCAGTGTAAAATGCCTGGGTTTCTTATCTACAGACTGCATCCTCCTCTAGCAGGCCCTTTGGGCCATCTTTATTGTCTGCCAGCAGCCATCTGTGTTCAGTTCAGCCATCCATGCATGCTTGTATAAAAAAGTACACTTATTTCAACACAAGTACGAGATCAGCCCAGAGTATCCAGCCATGTAATAGGAAAAATACAGACATTCATTGATATATTATAAAAATATACAAGAAACAATGTATGTAGGACATGATGCCTCAGTGTCCTAAATGTAGGCATGTTTCATGCTAATATCCTGCATCAAATTTTCAGACACAGTAGTTTTCCATATCCCCAGATCAGCTCTGTCAGTCGCTGATCTTTGTTGAGTTCAACCTGTACACAATCAACATGCTCAGGTTTTCTGCTTGTTGCAGATCCTTTGAGAGCATTGATCACTTTCAGTAGATTCTCCACCACCTTGGAAGTGTTTTTGCTACACTTTTATTTGTGCTGTGCACACTGCACCATCCCCGAGCATTTTGAATCATCCGAATAATTTCGTGGAAGAATATTTAGGCTTAACGCTGCTCTACTCACAAAGTGATTTCGAATGTGATGGCCACACAGTACACATGCTCACTCAACAACATCTAACGCCCCACTGACTAGTACAGTGAAGTCATCATTGTTCATTAATATGCACATTCCTGTCCACTCTCCATGTCTGACGACTTTGTAGTGTGTACATTTTATTTATTTTTTCTTATTCTCCTTCTCTCTTTCTCTCACTCTCTCTGTGTCTCTTTCTCTCTCTCCCTCAGCGTGTGACATGAATGTACATAAGCAGTGTGTGATGAATGTGCCAAGCCTGTGCGGAACAGACCACACCGAGCGCAGAGGACGTATCTTCCTCAAGATTGAGGTCAGCGGAGACAAACTTCACGTGACAGGTGGGCATCCCACAATGCATCTGCAACTGTGAGTGCTAGTGGCAAAGGTCAGAGGACTTGGATTATGTCTTTTTGATTAAACAACATCTAAACCTTGTGTAGTCTCTGGGTGTTTCTGTCAGGAATTGTTCATCAAATCCATACAGAGAGCTGTATAAAGGAAAGAAGTAATCAAGGTTTTAAAACAGTGGCTGTATAATTATGATCTAAACCAGCAACACTAGCAAGAATTTCAAAATTTTTTAATTATTTAACTACTGTTTACTGAAGCTGCTCTTAAACAAGAAAAATTACGGTTATATTTTACATGTAACAACTGTGAAAAACAGACGTTTCAGTGAAGCTACTTGAAGTTTGAATTGCTTATTTATTAGACATAGAATCATTTGTGCATTCATATATATATATATATATATATATATATATATATATATATATATATATATATATATATGCAATATATATGTCTATAATAAGCAATGTGTGTGTATGTATGAATGTGTGTGTGTGTGTGTGTGTGTATATATGTACATATGTATGTATATGCATACACACACATACATACACATACATATTCCCACTTCTAGGGCAATTTAGAGTACCCAATACATATTTTTGGGAAGTGGGAGGACACCCAGAGACAACTCAATAATTCCGGATGTTTTTACCTCACGATTGCTGCCTCATTGTTTGTTACTACTTGCAAAAGATTCCGATTTTGATCGTATTTAATCTTAATCTCTTTTGCATGGAATTCCACCAGGGTAACATTTTCCCCCTTTTCTCTCAAACAACAGACACCAATTAAAAGGGAGTTTGTAAAATGGAGGAAGTAAAAGAAACCAATAGTATTATTTAATATTTGATCTCAAATATTAAAACTCCCTTCCTCAACATAATCATCTTAAATCATGAAATCCCCCATATGTCCATTTTCTCTGATTCATGTGGCTGAGAGGATCTTTGCACTATATTAGACTCACTCTTGCAGTCTTCACCATCTATTTAAAGGACTCTTATCTCAAATCACTACTGCAGAATCATAACATTCAATTTTATGAGCACTGATATAGTCACTGAAACAGATTTCCACCTGCCTTTTTATGACTGAGCTTGAGGACACACGGGCAGATGGGAAATGTTGTTCTGTGTTGCACATAAATCACTTGGTGTAAATAGTTCACAACTTACATAAATGACTGAATCTCCAATTATAACTCCGGCTTAGCTGGAGTTGAGTTACGTCAACTGGACTTCGACTTTTTAGGTCGAAATGTTTCATTACTCGTCCAAGAAGCTTCTTCAGTCTGAGGGAAGTTGGCAGGATTCCACAATTTTTTGTCCTACAGGATCAAATATCCTCCCCTGCCTAGTTAGGGGAACAGTGGAGAAGGTGAGAGTAGAGGAGTGTCATAGAGAGCAAGGAGAGTCATTAAGATGTAACAACCCCAGATCCTTGACTCTGGAGGATACAAATCTATTAAATCCTGCTAACTTCCTTCAGCCTGAAGAAGCTGCTTGGCTGAGTAGTGAAACATCTCACCCTGACAAGAAAGAAATCCAGTTGACATACAGTAACTCAAGTTGCAGTTAACCTCACCTGCAAGATTGAGAATCTTCACATACATGCCGACTTACAAAAATCCATTTTTTGCTAACATCTGTGCACTTGGGGAACTGGTAGCCTAGTAGATAAGGTATTGGTTACTACCAATTGAAAGGTTGCAAGTTTGTTTCCCTGGACCACCAAGCTACCAGGACTGTGGCCCTGAACAAGGCATTAAGTGCAAGTTACTCAGGGCAATTTTCACCATTTATATTTATCAAATCACCTGCATGATATACTTCAGGCCACCAAAGTTGCCAGCTTTTGTCTGTGAGGAAGTAATAAAGTGTCTGAGACTTTCAGTAATGTCTAATCAGTCTTGTTTATTGCCAAACACCGATCAGACATAGTATTAAGAGCATTGACGTGCAGTGAATAGTACTGACTGTCTTGTTACAGTGGCACCTGTGGGATATATTGACAGAGGACTTTTTAGGGCATGCTTCCAGAGGTCTTGTGGATCTCATAACTCTAAAGGACATAGCTGTTTTGGTGGCACAACAAGGGAACTATACAATATTAGTGTTAATATTCTGGGATGGCAGAGATAGTCTTAGTTGTAATTATAACAATAATCAAATTTGGTTTAATTTAGAAATATTGCTTTCAGATTCATTATTTATCAGCCTAATAAATAGCAATAAATTCAAGACATTATTCATCATTTTATGGTTTAGTATTAAATCCTCATGATCCATACTGTAACTGGAGTCTTTATCGGTCTCTGGGTTAGACACCAATTTTACTTCATATATATTAATCTTACATCACCTTTCATTATGTACTAATCTACTGTTTTAAAACAAAACTACAAAAGATGCTGAATCACATTTAACTGTACCAAACTGTCTTGTCTGTTTTATTGTTGTGTACCCGTTACCATAGAAACAGCCCATTTTTTTTAGTTTACGGAAATGAAATAATCGTCTCTAATCATCTTGCAATTAGCATACTTCTGACATGAAGTGAAAGAAGATTAATACATGTATATATGTGTATAGTGTTTATATCTGAGTGGTATAAAGCACTATATCTCAGTAGTCAAAGCTTCTGCTTTTGAGGGCTTTAGCTTACAATGGAACACATGTTGAAGCTCCCACAAGCATCAGGAGCATTCTCTCACTCACCCACTCTTTCTCTCTCTCTCTTAATCTTTCTCTGATATTGGTTGCCAGATGCTCAGCCCACTGGCATGTCTTATATTGCATGGCAGTACCCATTAGGGTCACTATGGGGCCATATTCAGACCTAGAAATCCTCCTCAGGTAACGTTCGTCATCCTGTTAAAAATGCTGTTCATTCTTGGGAAAGTGGATGATCTTTGAGTTCAGAGCTCTGAGTCAACTGATTTACTCTGCTGAGCCAAGAGTCTAGAGGCATAACTGCTCTACACACAACAAACAAAGTAGAGAGATTAGATTTCTGGAGCAAACACAAGACACTGATACACACTTAGTGGCATCATATGGACAAGTTTGATATATTTTTCCTGTGTTTCAACAGCATCAGTGCTGGAAAATCACTAGGATGATTCTGTGATGAACATGGGAATCCTCTGTGACTTTCTCTGCTCTGGTAGTAAATACTGGAAATGATCCAGTCTATTTGAGTATCTGATGTTTGCCAGTTGAATAATAATACTGGAATTGGTCAGTTTGTTTTCAGACAGATTTAGCCATCCTTCCTTTTTTTGCATGGCCATATTCCAAAATGTCATGTTCGCAGCAGAATTGGTAGAATCCATGTTATTTATACTGGTATAGGAAATCATAAGCGTACTGGTATAAAAAACATCATAAGTGTATTGCTATACTGGTATAATAAATCATAACTGTACAGGTCAAATTAAGTCAAATTTAACTATACTAGCTACCATTTGGTAGACATTGAAAGCTACACTGAAAGCTGTGTCAGCTCTGTTCCCAAAGAATATAAGTAAAATGTGTTATGATTACAGATAGGCAAGAAGAAGCAGTGGTGTATAAGCAAGATTTTTATAATGCAACACTTCAGGGGTGTTTAAAATAAGCTAACAGGCTGAAATTGGTTTTATTTAATCATCAGGAGATAAGGAAGACATTGAGAAATTACAGGTATTTAGTTTAGACATTGTATCGAAGAGCAAAGCCTTTAATTTTTCTGTTACTGTCACAGGCCCCAAATATTTTTTAGTGTTTTTAAGCTCATTTATATCATCTCATCTTTATGAGATATACGCTCAGTTTCCTGCGGTTCTGTAGTGTTTTCCGGTCCTCGTTTTTGCCTGTATTTTTGGATAAATATAACCTCAGATCTTCACCTTGTTTGACATGTGCTTGCTTTACACCTTTGCATGCTTTAAACTACTTTCTAGGATGCCAACTCGGACACTCGCTGTGTTTGTGTATGTGTTCCATTACTTTTTGCCTGTTTTTATTAATTGTCTGACGGTTGAAAATTTTAAATTCCCTGTTTTGTGTGTTTCTGTCTTTTTGCATGCTCTTTTAAATCACGCTCTGCTCTTGCATCCTTTTTCTGTGAGTCTGCTTTGTGACACTAAGATACCTGTAAATAATTCAGGTAGTGGATGTAAACAAGTTGACTTATAATTCTCTTTTCATATTCCTTGCTATTATGAGACGTTAGAATTTGTTCTGTCAAACAAAGAATATAATGGGCAACTAACATTAAATAAAGAACTAAGCCCATTGTAAATAGTTTTTTTTCCTCAGTAGTGTGTAAGACTTTGAAACATGCAGTTTTCTGTTACAGTTCCTTTTGAAAGAAAGATGTTGGTCTCCCCCTTTTGGTTTTAAAGATTACTGCAAGGATTTTGTGTAACCTACTTTAAGTTGGCTGTTATGATGTGCTTGTTACACCTGCTTCGTTTATTTCTAAACCACTTCATACCAGTGACCAATAATGTTGAGTATTAAAGCACTAACTGTTTTATATTATTTGTACTTTTTAGACAATATTTTAAGTGATTCAAATCTTAATCCTGACCATTTACATTTACATTCGTTATTTATTCCTGAATATTGAGATAGAGATAGTGTTGAACATGTCTTGCTACTCATCTAAGGGCATAATCATTACATTATCCAAGCTGAAAGAAGACATATAATAGGTATAATATACCTAGTTCCCATAAAGGATCTGATCATGAATGTGAGGCCTTTCAACCTCAAATGGCAAATTTCCATTACATGTTCTGACAGGATACTTAATTGCCCATCGGATGGCCTACCTGTGTCCTACCTAGTTTCTAACCAAATGTCAGTAATAATTTACGCCCTTCAATCCACCAGCATGAAGCATCTCCCTTGACTATGAGTGATAAATTTCCATTATCACCACAGTATTAACCTAGTGAGCTGCACAAATCAACCATGACACTTACAACGAAGCAAGGTAGCTTCCTGCTGCTGATGTGCTGCCATGCTTTCTTTGGTGTTTTTTTAATCCTCAGGCTAATATACATTACATTGACACAATTTCATGTGGAAAATCTACTCTTCAGGGAATTGTCAATTATTAATAGACAGTATATTACATATACTGTACATACACTATAGAAACCTGACCTGAAGAACCAAAATATTTACAGTATTATTTAAGGTGACAAAAGATCCACAGCCTGGCTCAGACATAGATTAAGATCTATGATGATATATGGTACTGAACACTTGGGGGACATCTTAACAGGATTCTTGCGCTTGGCCTCAATTTCCAAAGCTACGATTTGTGACGAAAAGAATTGCACTGTGCTGTAGTGTATATGTGGCAATAATAATCGTCTTCTTCTTCTTCTTCTTCTTCTTCTTCTTCTTCTTCTTCTTCTTCTTCATATAAGGCTAATAATTACAACATACATAAATATAAGTATATAAAAATATATAAATATAATGCTTATTAATTATAATAAATCAAACTTTCAAGCTATTTCAATAAGTATGGTATAAATACAGTGAATGATGAAAATAAAAATGTAAATTACGTAATTAATTTAAAAGAAAGAAAATCATCTGTGCATTCAGGTTCAGAAGCAGTCAGTTGGTCATCATAGAATTCATCTGTGTGCTGTCTGATACAAGGTCACTTTTTTCCTTCATCATATTTGCTTCGTACTGAATGGAATGTGTGTGCGTACATACGTGCGTGTGTGTGTCTGTGTATGCTTTCGGTCATCTCATTAACACTTTCTGTAGATCAAACCATTCGGTCAGAAATGTAGACAGACAGACAGACAGACAGACAGACACACACACACACACACACACACACACACACACACACACACACACACACACACGCACAATGCTTCTACAATCTCTCAAGTGGCCATTGCTTTTGTCAGTTTGTTTGTTTGATCATTGCTGTCTGCTTGTGTCTGCAACGCTTCCAGTTCTGGGAATTCTAGTTATTGTGATTGCAACATTACAACAATGTCAGAACCTCTTATACTGTTTTATATGAAGGTTTGGAATCGGGGAACAGTATTTGGCTGTTTTTTTAGATTTGTTAATTTAATGTGTGTTATTTTTTTTCATCCTGCCACCTAGTCATTTATACCATGGTCAATATTTAGTTGTGCACAGCTGTGTTTTTTATACTTGTTGATTAAAACTACAACCCATGATTTATATTAACAGTGGCAAAAAGTTTACATTTATTGCATCTGCCAGATGCCATTATCCAGAGCAACTGAGCAATCATTTTTTATGCAACTGAGCAATGAAGGTTAAGGGCCTTGCTCAGGGGCCCAGCATTGGCAGCTTGGTGGACCTGGGATTTGAACTTGCAACTTTACTGGAGCACTCACTTTCCAATCAAGATTTCAACCACTATGCTACCACATGCATGAGTTTAAGTTAAACCAACACTCAGTTAATCAAGGAGAAATGCAGTGCATAATTGATCACTGAAAATATTTTTTCCACAGCAGCCTAAGTAGATAAGGGGATACTTATACTTTTCAGTATACTTTTGCAGTTAATGCTAATACACTATGCTAATTGCTAACTGACCATGAAATGGTGCTAAACCTAGAAGGTAGCTAGGATGAAGTGGCAGCATTATCTTAGTCTGTGGAACCAAGAAGTGTGGGGATAATGTAAATATTAATATATCTTGATATTAGCATTAGTCTTTTATTTACTTTAGAAAGCATTTGAATTTTAGAGATGGAGTTTGCTGATGAAGACAATTAATTGTCCACTGATAAGAATTTGTCTATTTTGTATCAGTCAGCCATTGAGTATCAGTATGTGCAGAACATGCATACAAATACTCAAGTATGTTTAATAGCATTTGAGCTACTGAGCAAGTGCTAACTAAATGTTACATAAATGCAGCTTAATTTTTGAAAAGAACACAAAGAGACTAAGAATAAAACAAGACCAACATAAGAACAAAAATGAATTTTAATATCCTTTGTATTGATGGAACTTTATCTCTATTTCTGTTTTGTTCACGCTCAGTCGGTGAGGCTAGAAACCTGATTCCCATGGACCCTAATGGCCTCTCAGACCCATACGTGAAGCTTAAACTGATACCTGACCCTAAGAACGAAACCAAACAGAAGACACGGACCATTCGCTCTTCTCTCAACCCCACATGGAATGAGTCCTTCTCCTTGTGAGTCTGATGTTTAGATTTGGATGTTGGAACACTGACAAAAATTATAAAATGTTGATTAAGGTATATATATATATACGTATATATATATATATATATATATATATATATATATATATATATATATATATATATATATATATATACGTATATATATATATATATATATATATATATATATATATATATATATATATATATATATATATATATACGTATATATATATATATATTGTGTGTGTGTGTTTGTGTGTGTGTTTAGTAAGCTAAAGGCTACAGATAAAGAACGCCGACTGTCAGTAGAGGTGTGGGACTGGGACAGAACCACCAGGAATGATTTCATGGGCTCCATGTCATTTGGTGTCTCAGAACTGTTCAAGGCACCACTCTGTGGCTGGTAAGTTTACTTTTCCATTTATATGATCTCACTTATTCTATTCTTCTGTGTTAACCTTGTGTGCTCAAAGGACCGGCAAAGGAAGCCACTATTGAACCCCTGATCAAGGCGTTCTTTATGTTCTTGTTGAGTTGAATGAAAGCATCTCCAAACTTGGGGATTTGATTCACACCTTCACCCAGTGTATGTGGAGATTGCATGTTCTCCCCCCTGTTTCAGGGGTTTTCTCAGGGTACTTTGGCTTTCTCCTTCAGTCCCATACCTTCTGATAGACTCCTGGATCCTCATGACCAAGATAGGGATGGATGGATGGATGGATGGATGGATGGATGGATGGATGGATGGATGGATGGATGGATGGATGGATGGATGGATGGATGGATGAATAGATGGATAATAAAACTACCACCTGCAATCTATAATAGATAAGCAGATCAGCTCTGTTTATCCATCAGCCTCCACTTGTGTCTCAACTGAAACTCAAACACCACAATGCTTTCACAGTTCCAATCGGTAGTATTTATTTCATCAGTTCACATAATAATTCTCATCACTTCTCTTACTTCTAGAACCAGCATTTGTGTGTTTCATCTGTAGATCTGATGCTTATAACTTGTGACATTTGAATAGGGCTCCTAAATAAAATCGGTCAACTGAATCATGGAATCCTGAATAATGAACATATCAACTGGATCAGGTGTATTTAAACTTTGATGGTCAGTACCTCCTCAGAACTTTAGATGGTTTGGATATAAAATAAATAGAATAAAGCAAATATGGCTATATCTATATCTAAATTTACTGTATACCAGTAATAAAAATGCAGTTCAATTACATAAAACTAAATGCCAACTTGGCATAAATCAGATAATGTTTCATCATCTAACATCATATTTTGTGTACTTTGTCAATAATAATAATAATATACTCAAACCTCAAATGTTGTGAGCATTTAATATTACTGCTGTTGTATTCTCATCAGTCAGATTTTAATAATAACACATAGCAAATGTTAAATATCGAGCTAACTAGCATTGACATGCTTAACGTATACACTGTAGCTTACTATATTACATATTAGGTTTTTAATCTACAACACTTTAGTTATCTCTTTTCTTAGTTGATATAATGTTTAACTTCATTACAACATGAACCATCATTGATAAACCTAGTAATTAACCGGGCATGCAGTCTATATTAATTAAATGGTAAATATTCAAATCAACCAACATTAGCTATTTGTTTCAGTGGATTTTTGTTGTTGTTGCATGTCTGTGCCAGTTCACAGTAAGCTTATTCAAATAAGTATAATGTTATTTTAATTGCATCACTGACCCTATAGAGAAATTGTGTAAGATTTTTCACTTTTATTGGATTTAATCATCTAAAGGAATATTTAAGCTCCTAGTCTCTCATGGGCCTTGACTATGACTTGGTTGCCATGACGACAGGAAGTGCAAAGAGGGGTTTAACTCTGCAAGTCATTATAAAAACAAGCCCTGCTTATCTCTGCAGCTTTTATACAAGATTGCTTGTAGGCCAAAAGGCTGCAACTTGGATATCTAGCAACAAGATATAATAATGAGATTAAAAAAAACACACACATCTTGGTGATGAATCTCTAAAGCTTTAATACTTCTTTCCTGTAATTAACCTGCCAGGTATTGAACCTTATATTTATAAAAGCATCTGCCTAAATCCTTAAGTCTTTCAATCATTTCATTTATTATATTTCAGGTAATATTATTATTAGTTGATTTTTCCAGCAACCCCCTTTTTTTAATTTATGATCTGCCCATAAGTTTGATCATGCTCAAATTTCTTTTCACAATTTATCTTTACTCCAGTTACTTACAGAATTTCTACAAAAAATTTAATTCTTATTCCAAAGCTGATGTTTTATTGTCAAACCACATTACACTTATTAACAAGGCAAAAAAATCTGACTTGCTTTGTTTCAGCAAAATTGCTGTAAGTATTTCCAAACGTCTGGTTTTTGATAGATGAATATGTGATAATATTGAAAGAGCAGAACGGAGTGTTATAACCATTCACCAGCTCATGATAGATTGAGCTTGATTGCCAATGATGCCTTAGCTATTCATAGTCTGGAGTGTAAGACTGCTTTGTTACTACTGCATGGTTTAGTTTTGTTGTACACACTGAAACATCTATATAACATCTCTGAAGCATTCATGTTTTCAGTTTTCACTAGATGAAACCACTTTTTCTACAGTAAGATTGTAAAGATTATTCTCTCTGTTGTGAGAATTTTTTTTTTCCAAAGTCTAAACCACTTAGCCACCATTTGGTCTAAGCACAATTTCCACCACTATCACTGCATCTCTGGCTTTAAGAGCATGTACAGTATTAAGCATATTACTTCATATTACATCTAGATTGTCTGAATGTTCCCTTATACTCAGTATGTTTGTTGAAACTGTTCAAGTTGGAGAAAATCTTGTATTGAATTTAGATTTATTTGAACCCTATTAAGCCACTTTACGCAATGTTGGTCTTCTAATCTACACCAGCAGTACACTTGCTTTCAGCATGAGTGTGGAGATGCTGAGATCAATTTACACACTTAAATGCAAACCAGGCTAAGGTTGTTTTACTCCGTCCAAAGTCTCAGGGTCTGGTGTTTATCCCAGTATAGCTTAGGAGTTACAAAGCTTTAATGCATCAGGCTTTAATACACCACTGCTTACTTTAATGCACCACTGTGTGTGCTTGTGGGGTTTCTGTGGAGGTTTCTGTGGAGCACAAGGTTTGTGTGTATGAGAGAGAGAGAGGGAGAGAGAGAGAGAGAGAGAGAGAGAGCTTGGAGTTCACAGTAACCTCAAGGTGAATGCAGTAGCAGGTAAAAAGCAGTTTTTAATTTTACAGTTTTCAGTGACAGAGAAAAATCATCTGATGAAGCGATATTAATAACAAAATCTTGTTTAATATGCAGCTGGACCATATTTTATTTGATGTACTTTTGTCTACATATGAGAGACAACAGAGCACCTGTGTTGTTTTGTAGCATTTTCTATGATGCTTAATTAAGTTGTAATTAGGAAACAATCTATAAAGAACAATAGAATCATAATGAATCCATGCATCATACTGAATTAGTACATAATTATACACTTTATGCAGAGTTTTTACTTCAGTGCAGGTTGTTATTTAATGACCCTACCATGTCAGTGGTACTTACATTTAACAGCAGTATAATAGCCAGTGTGCAAAGCATTTCATCTTATCTTACCTCTCTTTACAAAACAAATATTAAAGGTGCTTTATAATTACACACCGGCTAGTATTGTTCGGAAACTGAGCCACATGCTGTTATAATGAATAATAAATTAATTATAGTACTTAATGCTTATAATATAATAGTCACCTTAAGCTTGCTCATTAGGGATAAACACAAATAAATTTAAATATAAATCTAATATTAATCTTAAACTCTACTACTAAGTGCTACTATATTTCTTATGTTCTGTAAAGCTGCTTTGAATCAATTTCCTTTGATAAAAGCTCGATAAAAATAAAATAAAATTGAATAATATAAGAATAAGAATTTTTGGTCTGATGAAATTCTATGGACTGTCCATATTTCCATATTTTGGACTGAAGGAACTGATCCAGGGTGAAATTCTAGGTCCATAAGCTTCATATCTACAGTATATATATATAACTAAGTGCAGTTAGAATACAGTAGTAATGTTCTCTCTCTCTCTCTCTCTCTCTCTCTCTCTCTCTCTCTCTCTCTCTCTCTCTCTCTCTCTCTCTCTCTCTCTCTCTCTCTTTCTCTCTCTCTCTCTCTCTCTCTCACACACACACACACACACACACACACACACACACACACACACACACACACACACACACACACACACATACACACACACAGGTACAAGATGCTGAACCAGGAAGAAGGTGAATACTACAATGTGCCGATTCCAGAGGTGGATGATATTAACTTCGAACTCAGGCAGAAGTTTGAGGTGAGAGAATCTTTACTTCAAAATAAATAAGTCAGGGATTAGGCATTTGATCTTTTAACAGTTCTTTTCACATAATGTAAAGTATATTTCAATTGGAAGAGTATTTAGGGCTAATAATAAAGGGCAAATCCAAAACAGGATTGTTCTTGGTTAAAAAAAAAAGTCAGGTAGAAAAAGTGTTATATAAATTCATTTTCATCTAAACCATGACTACAAGTCAGTTAGCACAGAGTTTGGAAGTTGTTGTACATTCTGTATTTTATTATAACTACTGGTTGAAATAAGCAGTGCTTCATTTACCTTTTATTCTTCATTATTTTCCCATGAGAGTATGTCTTGAATCGTTTTTATCAGACAAACTGATCTTAATACAGCAGCATGGATGCATTTACATAACATTTCCAGCATTATCCAGATAAACTTAAATTTTTTTTTATCTCAATTTTATACAACTAAGCAATTGAGGGTTAAGGGCCTTGCTCAGGGGCCCTGCAGTGGCAGCTTGGTGGACGTGGGATTCGATTGGTGGTCCAGCACCTTAACTACTAAGCTACCACATCCCCAGTAAAGCTCTGTAAAATTTCTAATAAACATATAACAGATCCACTACAGGAGGTGCAGTAGAATTTATATGCATGAGTTAATTAAACAAATCCAGGGCAAACAATGCAAACGTAAATCAGAAAGTCGTGAACAGTTTCCAAAAAACTTTCTCGGCTAGCTCTACTAGTTTAAGATGATCCAGTCATATCCACTACTGAAGTAACTGACACTAAAAGACTGCAATGAATCAATGCAAGTTAGTCGTGCTTGTTGTGGCGGCTCAGTGGTTAGTGTGTTGTTACACATCAGAAGTCATGTGTTCAAATCTCCTCACTGATCATGTCTTTGAGCAAGAACCTTAACCTTCATCTGAGCTTTAAGTTGCTTTTTCTAATCAGCATCAACCTAATGATCAAGTGTATAGGATTATGTGTTATTTTGTTCTGTGTAAAATATTAGAATTCATTGTAAATATGTTTCACAGTTGGTTACTGGAAATGTTCCAGTACTTATAGCAGGTTTTCGAGGGCTGTTAAGTAACTTTTTTTTTTTTAATCATAATCTGTTTTCCTGCAGATGCCAAATTGCTAATCTACTTCTTAGGTCACCATGGCAACTGTAGAATTGGGAGGTTTGTTGCCGCAGGCATTGGCACAGTCGAGGCATCCAGTGCCAGTGTGACCTGAGTGGTCACTGCACATACTCACATGGTGTTGGCATTAGGCAGTGAGTGTTCCTGAAGAGTTTTACTGTTACAACATGGTTCTACATGTTCCTCTACTATATTCTCCTCAGTTCAACAATAAAGCACCCTATTTTCTGAAAGTGGTAGTGAATGTTAGTAACGTGGATACTAGGGGAACCAGCTGACTACATGATTGTAAGGTGAAACACGAGCAAGAATTAAACAAAAAAAAAAACAAAAAAACTGAAGAATGAAGAAACAGGATATATGAGTAATGATTTTCATACATTCGAGGAATGAAACACTTTCTATACAATGATGTCCAAAAGTCTGACATTATATACTGTACACCACATCTTTGTGTCATTAAAGGAGACGACATAAGAACAGCTGCAAAATTTTTGGCACCCTTGTGAATAATTTTCTACAAAATCTTTTAAAATTAAAGCACTGAGTTAATTCCCAGAGTTAATGCTTGCTGATACACCGAGAGCATGTCTCAGTGAACAATCACTCCACATCCTCAAGCATCCTAGGTTAAATATCTGTAGCTCTGTTTCATTTGACTTAGAACAGGAACAGGGTATATTATGCAGCAGATTTTGAAAATGCACCAAGCCCACTTTGTGTGTTGGACAAAACAGATAGATCTCTTTGCTATTAACAGTATATAAGAAACAAGGTTGGTTTGCCTAAGATGCTTTGTTTACAAAACGATCCACATACTCTAGTTCACCCATAAAACAATTAGACCATAACCGATCACCATTTATTTTTTTCATCTTGCATTCGCCTTTTCATCTTGGATTTGGTGCTTTTATCCTGTACTCAAACATTCCAGAGGAAATTGTAATATCTGCACTACTGCAGATGCTTTTTTCCCCCAGTGTTAATACACTGTTTCCGTGCTGAATGTGGCATCGACGTCCCTGAGGTGCCAGCACATCACTGAATACACTCGCATTACCATGGAAACAAGACCTGGCAAAGGATGTGTTAGCAACTTGTTGACAGATGAAGCACAGCCTAATTTTTTTTTTTAAATGTCATCAACTGCACAGCATTTATCATACATCTGTTACCAGCAAACTATCTCTTACATGCTGTATGAATTGGATTTGTTTACTGCATCTTCCAACTTAAATAAATAAATAAATAAATAAACAAACAAATAAATAAATAAACCTCAGCCCTGAAGAGGTTCTGCTGTGTTCATCTGAAATGCCAGTTCGTTTGGAAAGAGGAAATGTCCTGAAAGAGGATCTGTGTGGTAAAATGTTATATCCCAGGCCCCAGTGCTCTATTAAAGGACAAAAATATTTATATCACAGCTTGGGAACAGTAATAGTAATAAAGCAGTACCCTGCAAATATTCAGGATTCAAATGAAGTTTAAAAAAAATAAAATAAATTAAAATACAAAAGTTTAAATATATTCCTATCCTATTACTTATAGACCGCATTGTTATTTTAACTTTATTTTTATACATTTAAGTAAATTATAGCAAACAATAAAGTAAACATTTTTTGACAATGGCAGCGACCCAACAGATTGTAATATAGAGCAAAGGATATAGAAAGTTAACACAAGTTCCAATTTCCATTCTAATCACTTGAGTTTCAATGCATCAAGATACATAATAGACCAGTATGTTGTATAATGAATACAATTATGTATTTTCATATACAGTGTATAAAAAAATGGTCAAATTAAATGCATAATATCAGGAAACAACTGAAAAAAAAGCTGTAATTTTAAGTTCGTATGTAAACGTGATGTTCCATCTTTTGAACATAATCAAAAACCAAACAGCTTTAAGCACTTCAGATAATATGAACAGACACGATGTACACTGCATTCAAAAGGAATAAATAATCACTACTTGCTCCGTGTTTCTTTATCATTTTAGTTTAATTATTTATTTATTCATATCTGCTTGACTTTATTTCGGTGTAAGCACTCAGAAGGTACAAATGCATGTTCATGTTGCATTTTGACAACCACATGATGTATAAAAGACTCAATAACACTGGATGTGTTTCTGTAGGGTTCAAGTACATGCACCAAATACATCAATTCTATCCTAGCAAGTGTTTTGATCTACAAGAACTCTTAGATCTGCGACATCTCTACGCAGAGATATATATGCAGAGATGTAGGATATGCAAAGATATGTAGTGTTGTGGGGATTTTATTAGTTAGTAAATCAGTTCATTTGTTTCTTAAGGTTTTTTCTACGGAAGCCAAAAAGACACATTGAAACATGTGAACTGCGAGTTACCTTTCTAATAAATACATATGATATTGAAACAGCAGGCCATATTTGACCTGAAGTCCTTAGCTTTGACTCCTGTTGTTTTCTGCCAGTTTTAACCTCCCAGCATGGAACAAATCTGCGGTCAGCAAAGTACAGCAAATACAGAAAATTAAGGTCTGCCTGAATAGCCCATCAGTCGCTAGCCCGGGATTTACAGTCGGACTGTCACGGTCGGAAACTATCAGCGATTATACTGTAGTTAATCGCTGATAGTTTCCGACCGTGACAGTTTTACATTTCTAGCTTTGATAACCGTTCCTGCGTAGGCATTGGACTTATGATAAATAAACAACCAGAACATTTTCCCAGTCTTAAGCATTTGAAAGGGTATTCACTAAGGTATGATCTAATCCTTTTCTCATAGACAGTCTGTTGGCTTTGGCTTCCCTTTGTCTCTTTCTGTGTGCCTACTTGTTTTTTAGTCCCTGTTGGGTCCTGCAAGTTAACAAGGATGTACAGTATAGACTAACATTGCAGTTTTTCTCCTCTTTTATAGGCCTGTCAGCTAAATATCCACTTCCTAAAGGTAGCTCTTTCTGTTCTCTGCTTGCTCCCTCATCCCTGCGAACTTCACCCTCTCTTTTTTTCCTCTCTGATTTTTTTGTTTGTGGCTGTGGTCACTACAGAGAAATCAGATTTACTAACAATGGTGCAATCATTGATTTCTTTTACAGGGTTTGCCATGCATGTACAAACACACTCATATGAACTCGAACACACAGACATTCTGATTTACTTTCACTGTCTTTTATTACACACGTGTACTCACACACACACACACACATGCGCACACACATGCGATTGTTAGTAAAGAGGCAGTCCACGGATGCTCAAAGGGAAGGTATATTACTGTGTAATATACCGTGTGCGTAAGTGGTCTGCAGCATGCTTTCTATAGAAATCACTCACTGCACTCAACTAAAGCATGCCTCCATGTGCATGCACAAGCACTACAATATTTCTGCCCTTTTTCCCCCACCCACAGTCCTATAATTAATAAAAACCTCTTTGTAACGAATACACAACTGCAATGCTGTTTGAAGTTTGCATGCTTACGGAAAGTGCACTTACACGAGAACAACACTAGAGGGCAGGACATGTTTTTAGTATGAATCTTTTAACCAGCCAAGTGGACTGTATGCTACTATTCCTTCTAACTGACATATATCTTATATATTTTTATCTGCTAAAATGTGTGACTAGTGTAAATGTTTCATTTACTTGTGGATACAGATCACTCACAGAATTACATTACAATGCTTCAGTGACTGAATTTTTCTCATCACAGTGCATCTGCAGTTTGTCCCATGAGCACTGAGTGTGGCGGAAATACTCCCTGAATGAAACACCACTCCATAGCATGAAAAATAATACATTAAGGCAGGAAAGCTCTTTAGCTTCAAGCTTTAGCTACACAAATTCTATATTTGCATAAATAAAATTAATAGCTAATTTCCTGTTCTAGCCTGTCCTGTAAAGTATAAATATGCTACAACTTAATAATACTGTACTTACATAATAAGCCTTTAAAACACATTCACTGTTACACTGTAAATATATATATATATATATATATATATATATATATATATATATATATATATATATATATATATATACAATCAACAATCAATATCTAGCATTTATTTAAGTGCTTTAAACTGTAAAACATCGGGTATAAAACAAGCACGTAGTCTGAATACAAAATAGAATGTTGGTTTGAAGACGTGACTTTACCAATGAGTCACAACAACAAACTCAACCATCTCTCAGTAAGTCAGGGCAATCTTTCAGTGATATTTGTATTCAGAAGCAGTAGACATTGTATCAGTGTGCACTATTAGAGCAAGTTGTGGCGAGTCAGTGATTAAGGCTTTGAGTTACAGCTCAGAAAGTGTTCAAATCCCAAAACAGCCAAGTTTGAGTACTAATGCACGATACTTCAGCTCAGATCTACCCACTGGATTATCTGTTAATTTATACCTTGTAAGATATTACAGTACTTTAGTATAAATATATTTTACAAATCAGGTTGCCAGTAATTTTCTTTTAAACTTTTCACACTTGTTTTGTTTTACAGTGTACAGTCTAGTATTCTTTATGTAGATGGACAAGACAAATACAGTCATATAAATAATTTAGAAGTTAGTTCTGGCTGCAAAATTTTGCATATTATGCTTTTTTTTTAGTATGAGTGTATTTCATATCACAGTTTTAGGGGAATGTTATCACAGAGTACACAAATACTGCAACTATAACAACTTTATGCAATAATTTCTAATATTGTAACATTATGACCAAAAGCTATGTTTTACATATAACTGCAAATGTTGCTGTTAAATTTTATCAATTTCAGTATTTAATCATTTATACCAACTTGGAACTTGCGTGTACTATTTTGCAGTGTTGAAACTGCTAGAAGCTTGCAATGCATTATGGACATAGGCACAGTCCATCAGTCACTCAGACAACATCAGAAGAACACATAATCTGTTGGCTAATTTCTTAACATTATTTTCTACTAATAATGATTGGCAGTGGTGGCTCAAGTGTTTAAGGCTCTAGGTTATTGATTGGCGGCTCTGGGTTCAAGCCCCAGCACTGCCAAGCTGCAACTGTCGGGTCCCTGAGCAAGGCCCTTAATCCTTTCTTCTTCAGGGGTGCTGTATTGTAGCTGCCCCTGCACTCCAATTCCACTGTTCCAATTAGTAAACATCTGTGAAAACCATCTGCAAAATGATCTGATCTAGGAGATTTAATGGTTCATGTATAAAAACCCAGGGCAAATTTATTACGACCTAGATTTTTTTTTATGATCAGTTTTGCCACAGTATTTAATAAGTGCTTGGTTCAATCTGCTTAAATACTTTTCTGAGTCTACATCCTAACTGCAGTCTGCCAGTAGATGACCCCAGTATACACTGATCAGCCATAGCATTAAGGTTCCCTTTATTCCACCAAAACAGAAAACAGCTCTAATCCATCAAGGCATGGACTCCACAAGACCTCTGAAGGTATGCAGAATTATCTGGCACCAAGATGTTAGCAGAAGATCTTTTGCAAGGTTGGATCTCCATGGATCAGACCTTTTTGTTCAGCACATCCTACAGATGTTTGATCAGATTGAGAACTTGGGAGTAAAATTGGGAGTGAAATGTCTGCCCCTGAACACTTGTCAATATTCCTCAAGCCATAATTATAACATTTCTGCAGTGTGCCAAAAGTAACATTCACACAAATGCCAGGACAAATGGATTCCCAGCAGGACATTGTGGTGCCATCTCTTCCCCCGGTAAGGGATGCAAATGCACCCAGGTGTCCACATGATGTATAAGTAAATGTGATTCATCATACCAGGCCTTGTTCTTTTACTGGTATTTAGTCCAGTTTGATGCTGGATGGATAGGGAACCCAGGGCTGTGTTCTCTCCCCACTGCTCTTCTCCCTGTACACAAATGACTGCACCTCTAATGACCCCTCTGTCAAGCTCCTGAAGTTTGCAGACGACACCACACTGATCGGCCTCATCCAGAACGGTGACGAGTCTGCTTACAGACTTGAGTTTGAGTGGCTGGCTGTCTGGTGCAGCCTTAACAACCTGGAGCTGAACACACTCAAGACAGTGGAATTGATAGTGGACTTCAGGAGAAACCCCCTGCTCTTCCCCCACTAACCATCATGGACAGCATTGTCACAGCAGTGGAGTCATTCAGATTCCTGGGAAACACAATCTCCCAGGACCTGAAGTGGGACATTCACATTGACTCCATTGTGGAAAAAGGCTCAGCAGAGGTTGTACTTCCTTCGTCAGCTGAAGAAGTTCAACCTGCCACAGGATCTGCTGAAACAGTTTTACACTGCCATCACTGAATCCATCCTCTGCACCTCAGTAACTGTTTGGTTCAGCTCAGCCACCAAATTCGACCTCAGGAGACTACAGAGGAAAGTCCGGACTGCTGAGCGAATCATTGGCACAACTCTCCCCACTCTCCAAGACCTGTACTCCTCCAGAGTGAGCAAAAGGGCAAAGTCAATCACTCTGGACCCCTCACATCCAGCACACTCACTCTTTGAACTGCTGCCATCTGGTCGACGCTACAGAGCCCTGAGCTCCAGAACAACCAGACATAGGAACAGTTTCTTCCTTCAAGCAATCCATCTGATGAACTATTAACACCATGGAACACACACCTAATATTTGTACTACAGTATGTATACCTCGAATGCACATTGCATATACTTGCACTCTGTACATACATGCATACATATTGTCTAAATGTTTAACGTTTACTTCAACTGCACATTTCTCACACTTGCAAATTTGTACATACAATTTGTCTATATTTGTATATGTATATTTCATATGTATATTTAAACTGCACATTTCACACATGTAAATGTGTACATACAATTTCATCTATACTGTATATGTCATTCTGTTACACTGTGGAGCTTCTGGCACTAAAACAAATTCCTCGCATGTCAAAACATGCCTGGCAATAAATTCTGATTCTGATTCTGATTCTGATTCTGATCAGCATGGGCACTCTTACTGCTCTGTAGCTACGCAGCCAAATACACAGCAAAGTGTGATGCAGTGTGTGTTCTGAAACCTTTCTGCCCTAGACAGCATTGCCTTTTCAGCAGTTTGTGCTACAGTAGCTCTGTAGGATCTGACCAGATTACCAGACTATCCATCTCTCTTCATGTGCATCAATAAGCCTTGGGAAGCCATGAACCTGTCGGTTCACCTGTTCACCTACCTTGGATTACATTTGGTATGTACTGTACTAACCACTGCAAACGGTGAACCACTGCACACGGTGAACCACTGCACTCCATCACATTACGGCTTCCAGCACATCACCTTTGAGAACTTTCTGCAAAATATATCTCACTTGTTGAAACATGCCATTATACCAAAAAATCCATATTATTCACTTCACCTGTCAGTAATTTTAATGTTATGGCTGATCAGTGTACTGTATAGAAAGGACAGAGAAATCAAAAGATGTTGTAAAGCATAAAGACTGTGGGTGTCATTTCACCAGTTTCACACTCCTTTGTTGGCAAAGCCATGTATAGCTGTGAACAGGAAGAAGAAGTGAGAAGGGGAAAATTAATGAAAGAAAGGGAATAATCTTGTGTTAGGAGATGGAGGGTGTAATTGGAGGTTGTGAAAGGGGCTAATTAACATTGTCAGGAGGAAGAGATAAAAACCCATGGCCTTGGCTGAATGCACAATATACTGTAATACAACACAAATTTTTGATATCATATGAATCGTATTAAAGCATCCTTCTCATTCCTTCTTTGTGATTCCGTATTTCATTTTCTTGCATCCTTCACAATTCTCAAATTATATAGTCCTTCACAAATCTGGGGATGCAGGAAGGACTATATGAATAAGATAAGAACAAAGGAACGAACGGCTGTATTTGTTCTTTAAAGTGATGTAGCGTATTAATGACCAACTGTGTGGCCTGTCACTGACTTTAACAACAGCAACAACAACTTTAACAACAGCTACAAGCACAGAAGGCCTTATTTGGGATCCACTTCTATCAGCCAAGAACAGAACTTTGAGGCTAGAGTGGGCAAGGATCCCTAAACAGGACTGTTGAAGATTGGAAAATGACTGAATGTTTATGAATAATTACCCATGTTATCATTTTTGTGTAGAGTCAATTGAGTTTTTATTGTCATCCTGTAATCACATATACCCAGGGTTGAGTCTTCCTAACTATGGTATTACATACAAGACAACAATTTATTAGTTTTTTTTATTTACCACACGAATAATCCCACATGTAAAAATATGAGGGTTTAACCCCTAAATATATTTCGCTGTAAGGCTTTACAAGCTATGGTCTGTTTAGTCTGTGTCAGGTAAGAGCTATTCTATGATTGGGTGAAATACAGTTGTGTGTATGCTCATTAAAGTCTTCTGATTTTTTATAGAAAGCAAAGATGGGCCCGGGCAAGAAAGTGATCACACCGTCAAACCACCGGCGCTTCAGTTTTCCCTCCAGCAACTTGGACAGAGTTCGACTCAACGATTTCCACTTCCTGGCACTTCTAGGAAAGGGCAGCTTTGGCAAGGTCAGCCCTGATGTCCAAACCTGCATTTAAACGCTCAGTCAGTTTATTGGTTGCAATCTGGGGACAGTTAAGCAAATGACATTATCCTGACTTCCCTACCTCATCTTAACTAAGAATTAACTAATGAAACCTAGTATATATTAGCATAGAGTTGTGAACTTTCATACCTCAGCTTAGAATGAATCATTTGAAAGAAGAGTTGGTTAACAAAGAACAAAGTATATTATACTAACTTCTCTACCTTATGTTAACCAAGAATTAATTAATGAAACCTGAGCTGCTCTTACATAACTCAGCTAAGAATAAATCTTTAACTTAAAATTGGTATGGTTAGCAAAGGCTAAATGAGATCATTGTATTTGTCCTGCTAGTTTTTAGTGTACTGTATATTAACCATGTTAGCATAGTAGCACATAGTTTTGTGACTGTACATGGGTTTGGTGGTGTACCATGGTGAGGAAATCTGAAATATATTTCTTGTTATTGTTACACTAGTAGTGATAATTACACCACATAATAAGTTTTCCCAGGGTTGAAACATGTAGCAGACTAATTTACCAAACCAATTATATAGAATTAATGAATTAATCAGGTAAAAAAAAAGTAAATGTTTATTTTAAATTACAGTGCTTGTACTGCTCCTATGGTGTTATACTGTATGTACAATTATTATGTGTGCCATATACAAACTGACTGAAAACAGATATTTATTGTGATTTTTGAATAGCGCAATATGGTTTCATATGGTTCAATATGGTTTCATATGGTTATTCATGGTTTCATATAACACTTATGATTACAGATAATAAAAGGTAGAGCTGGTCCTTCTCTATTTCTAAACATCTTCTTTTAAGTGTCTAATGGAGTCTGTGCTCTTCATGCAGGTAATGCTGGCAGAGATGAAGTCCACGGAGGAGCTGTACGCAATCAAGATCTTGAAGAAGGATGTGGTGATCCAGGACGATGATGTGGAGTGTACTATGGTTGAAAAGAGGGTGCTGGCACTGAGGGACAAGCCACCGTTCCTCACCCAGCTCCACTCATGCTTTCAGACCGTGGTAAGAGATGGAGTGAGAGAAAACAGTCAAGGGAAGAGGAGGCAGAGGAGACTGTTTTACAGGAATATTCACAAATGCTAACGCATCTTTTTTGGGAAAGTACAATACTGAGTACATTGGCCGGCACTTATAAAAAGTGCCTTTTAAGTCTTTGAACACACACATACATCGTGTAAATGTATTTCTATGCTTCTGGAAGATTTGAATATTTGCAAGAGCTTCTTGCTTGCAGTACCTTACATGATTTTTATTATATTTGTACTTTTGTCATGAACAAACACAGGGGAAAATGAATCTTCATAATATGCAATTGTAGACATGATTTCCCCCTCATCTTCTATGCAAAAGAATCAAAATCAAATATAAAATCAAACAGTAAGCATCAGTATAAAGTTTAAAAGTGATTACACTATGAATCGAGCTTTCTTAATGTGGGAGACATTGGGGATATGTGGATACACCTACATTTTATTTGTAACTTATTCAAATCTTTTATTGATTTACGCTGTATTATTTCCCACACAGAAAAAAATGCATCATTGGCACTCAGATATACGTGTGGGTTTTTTTGTTGTTGTTTTTTTCATGCCCCCCCTCCCCCCAAGCGCTTTCTAGCCTTAAATATGTATTCTAGTTCAGTACATCCAATAGGTTATTTCTGAAGATATTTCTCCATAGGTCAATGTGTGAATCTATAAGGACATTGGTGTGTGGGATTTCAGGGCATCGGAGTTACAACAGAGCATGCTCAATAACGGAATCCTACCCATAAATTTTGCAGTGTGCTTCTCCACATGCTCTTTATATATTATTCAAAAGGTGCCTGTAAATACTACTGTTGTCTTTCCAACAAACCTCCAGCCATTTCTCACTAATGAATAGTTTTTAAATAGTTTGGAAATAGTACGTAGTAGATAGTAGTAGGTAATAGTAGGTAAATGTTCACCCGAAGCATTGGAATAAAGAGGACTGTGTATTCCTAATGTTCTATAATTATCTATAAAGAATGTATTATATAAAACTGATGCAAATTAGTTTGTTTGAGCTGCTGTGTAAATCTCTGTTATTGCTGTTAGTAATGCAACAAAATAAAAACCTACCCATATAAGCATTATTATGAAGGCATGAGTATTTTGAAGATTTCCTCTCTGACTTTATTTGCAGGATCGGCTCTACTTTGTGATGGAGTACATTAACGGCGGAGACCTGATGTACCACATCCAGCAAGTGGGCAAGTTTAAGGAGCCTCAGGCTGTGTAAGATTTTAGTTTATTATAATGAATAATGTTAGGTATATGCACTCAGCTATTAAACACGTAGATCATTTAAATACAGGTGAAAACATGCAGGTATATCGAGATTCAAGGTATATCATCAATACATATAATCAATCCAAGGATAACGTCAATCCAGTATCTTTTCAGTTCTTTGTAGTCTTTCTATTCTTTGTCCAGATGATCAGTGTGAATATGGGCACAAGCATGTAACACCTAACCTCTTGTTATATAGAGAAAACCTTTGCTAACTCTAAATAGATACATATGCCACTTGTGGTCTTCTTGAAACCTCTCGTAATACAGTGGATTGTATGTCACCGTAAAAGACACAGACTTCCTATGCATACTTAATCCTGCTACTGGGTAATGGTTTGTGTATGCATTTGCAGCAGGCTTGAAGATTTTTTACTGATTGGTTTGTGTAATCAGTATAGCATCAATGCCTCTAAGATTCAGAGTCCATGGTTTAATTCTGAGCTCAGTTTATTATCTGTGTGGTGTTTCACATGTCCACCAAGTATTTAATAGGTTTCCACCTACCACATATTCAATTACAAAGGAATTTAGAGCATATAATCCACTTATCAATATATTTTTGGAGGTTGGAGAAAACTAGGAGATCCTGGAGGAAACCCACACAAGCATGCAAACTGATGCTGTGTTATAAATTTATTCTGTTTGATTATCAGCTTAAATTGAATGAAAAGGCTGTAAATATGCCTAGCTATATTGTAGCTAACAATAGCAATATTAGTTCAATTCATTACAATACTGCTTTCAGTAAGCAATTTTACTTACAAATCTTTTTTATGCTTATTTTTAAAAATATAATTTGCCCATGGTGTCACATTTGGCCACTACCATAGGCTAGCAGCTGAAACCAATAGCAAATTACTCTTGGTATGCTACGGAAAGCTCATAATTCCACAAATAACACTTTGCACGCAGTGACAAGGGAATGTGTGTTTGAAACCTTTTAGCTTTTGCACCTGTTTCATTTAAATGGTCTCTATTAGTACTTGATAACTGATGAAGCTGAATATAGCATTAAAACTAATTTCCTTTTCTAATTACTGTACCTTACCAGGCTGATCATAGCTTTATTATGTGTTTGTAGGTTCTACGCTGCTGAGATTGCCTTGGGCTTGTTTTTCCTGCATAGGAAGGGAATCATCTACAGGTTGGTCTCAGTCTGAATCAAATGATCTGCTCGTGTCTCCATAGTGATAGATAACTCAGTAAAACCAGTAGCCTTAAGTTACACATGTGAAAATAGGTACACATTAATGCAACAAACATATAATTTGCCTTATTTCATTGTTAATTTGCAATATTCATTGTTATTTTGTTCTCATGGGGGCTCTCTTTCCTGACACGTCTTTTTGGATTGTTATTTTTTGAAACTGAAAACAAAAACTAAAAGACACAGTATATTAATAATACGTTAGAATAAAGAGTATAGCTTATTTCAATTAATTTAAATGGAATTGGCGTAGCCTTGTTTTATTTTACTTCAAGAGTAATGCATGAGTCTTCAAAATGAAGCACAGGTTGTTAGCGTTTACTATAATGTCTGGTCTTCTAAAAGCTTTTTACTTTAGGTGGGGTTAATACTGATCATGAATTATCACAAAAGAAGATGTTTTGTTTCTATATTGTCTGTTGACATGCGCCTTTAAATTGGCTACAGTGGTAAGTCGTAAATTGGCTACAGTGTTTGGAATCAGAATGCATTGCTAGGATGTGAATGTTGATCTCGGTATAGTTATAGACAAATGCATGCTGTACTGCAGGTGGAAATTTACAACGGTTTAACAGTGCAAGACATCACGTCTGGGTGGTGTGACACTGATGAAGATAAATTACTCGTACACTGAGTGAAAGAGGGATAGGAGGAGGGAGAGAGGGTGTTACCTGTAACATTGCAGAGCTATTTCTCTCACCGAACAAAACCATCATCTGTATTAATAATGCTCCTTGATGCTGCTGAAGAGTGACTCATATTTTTACACAGAAACACACACACAAATACACTAATACACACCCACGCACAGGGCCACAACAGAGCTTTTTCACTCGCAGTACTATAACCCTGACACATGGACAAGGACAAAGACAAGACTTTAAACAAAATAAATAAACAAACAAACAAACAAAAAATATGAATAAATAAATTCATATTTAATTAGGGCTTTTCTTGTACTCTACTGATGTTCCACTGATCTTTGCTCCTGCAGAGACCTGAAGTTGGATAACGTGATGCTTGACTCAGAAGGCCACATTAAAATAGCAGATTTTGGCATGTGTAAGGAGAACATGTATGAAAGCATGACAACACGCACGTTCTGCGGTACTCCTGATTACATCGCCCCAGAGGTAAGATATGAAGTATGTGTGTCAGTGAGAGAGGGCGGGACTTTGGTGTGAGTGGCACGTGGCCAGGGTTTTTACTTCTGACTATATTAAAATATATTATGGGGGTATGGTGGTCATCGGCACTACCAGTGATTGCCCACCTATTATTGGTACCAGCCCACCCTAATATAATTTGCTGGAACCGGCCCTGTTTGCGAGATGTCTTGTCCAATAAAGTATGTGATTTCAGACACACAAACTGTCTTTCTTCACTATAGCCATCCTGTGATACAGTTATTCATTATGGTGTATTATATGTGAGATTTTGACTCAGTACACTACAGTACACTTCAGTATCAGGCCACATGCTGTCAAACTGTGTTATAAACCAGCTGAGAGGTTGAATGCAAAGGATATTATACATTTTCTAATTCTGGTCCTAAGATTAGACCATTCTGTCCTCCATGTCAGACTGACACTCTGCTGGAGCACCTGGTGTCTGAGAAATGAAGCACAGCTGCACATTAATTCTGTATCATAGTGTAGTGGATACAGAGCGGAAGAACATGCATAGCAAGTAGGCTGATATTTTTACAGCAGGATAAAATGGTTTATGTGTACAGTAAGTTGGATATTTAGAACAAGAGGTATAAATGTATGAAATATTTGGATTTATCAGTCTGTTTCATAATTGGGCAAAGAAAAATGTGATTTTAAACAGATAGTAAAACAGATAGATTCATGTACTGATGTGCTGTATGTGTATACAAGGTGCATTTATTGTGACATTAATAAAAAAGTTATAACACATTTCATTCAGATAGCCATGTGAAGCCATCATGAGAGGGGGCTGTTGATGGTGCTATTGGTGGCTTTTTTCGCCACATTATGCAAAACTGCTTTGAACAGACTTTCAAGGATGTCGTATTTTTGTGATTGTAGAAATGAACACATAGAAGCTACAGCAAAATCAGGCATCTTTAGACACAACAGTCACTCGGCAAAAACTCTGGAGCAAATCCTGGAGCAAATGATCCAAACGTCTTTGTTTAGTATTCAAATCAAATTTTATTGGTCACAGACACGATTTTTACGACTGTCCATGTTATAAATCTAAATATAAAACTAATTTTAAAAGTATTAAAAAATTATTTCTTAAAATTAAAATTTTAAAAATGAATAACATTTCCATAATGTCATTAAAAAGGTTTTCATGCAGATGTATGCAAACTGAGGTTACTAGTGTTGCTCCTGTTGTCAGACTTCGGAAAATGCCACTATACGTTGTGGGGTTAGAAAATTCTTCAAATCTGTCATCTGACCTATCATTTCTTACACACCTGTCAATTCTAAAGTAACAGGATTAGCTATGGTACTCAAAATCTAGTCAAAATATCTAGCTTTCCATTAAAGCAGATTAACAGAATTCGTTCTTGGTGCTACTCCTATTCACGGTTGTCTATTTTCCAACACAGATGTCAGAGTAAGTAGTCACAGTGTGTTTGTGATTATTAATACACTCATTTGCATTAATGTCCATTCCAACTTACAGGTTAGCCTATGCCTGATTTAAAGCAAAGGCTGTGATATTTCTTGGTAATAAAATATAGATACAACTTCATCTGGAATAAATTCTCCAGTAAAGAAAGAAATGGTATAATGGCATACAACAGGAGACTTTCACTCTGCTAATGCATATCATTATGCACGTGTGTGTCTATTTATAGTAAGGAGTGTGAGGGAGGATTGTCAGTTGTTTTACAAAAAAAAAACAGAAATAGAATGTAAGTCAGCTGATGATCTCCACCACTGTAATTAAGCCACACTAAAGTGAACACACATGATGAACAGAAAGGGAACGAGTGATCCAAACTGTGTAATCATAATCATTGACATATCTGCTCTCTGCCTCTCTGCAGATCATTGCGTATCAGCCTTATGGAAAATCAGTGGACTGGTGGGCCTATGGTGTCCTATTATATGAGATGTTGGCGGGACAGGTATGTATGTGTGTTGTTCAGTCTGACGGTTCGCGTAAGGTTACAGTGGTCGAAAGCAATTACGAAATTAATTTTAGCTAATAAAACCTTAATCGTAATTTTAAAGATAAGTGAGTCACACCCATGCATTTTGAGTGGACGCCAGACAGTAGTAAAAGATGTGATTGTAGGGACGATCTTGCAGTCGGTCAGTCTTGCCATATTAATAAAGTTGCCATAAAAAAACACCTTTTTATAATTTCCACTGAAAATTATAAGATAAAATGACATTTTCCTCCTGCAGTCGATCAACAGCAATTCATCGGCCTTCACTTTGATATCCTTGTGATCAGGGTGTAGCCGTCTGTTTAGTAGCTTTAAAACATACAGTATGGGGGAAAATGCTTGAATCTGATTGGATAATTCTATTCCTCATTCATAGCAGCAGGTAGCCAATATCATTTTATATATCAAACTATGGTTACATTTATTTGGTGATTGATTATTGTCACAAATCTTCACTTTCTACATGTATTCTGTTTGTGTTTTACTCTGTTTTTTGTTTGTTTACATTTGACACGTGTCTCACATGTTCTGTGTTTCCCCTTTGATTCGATTTTCTATTTAAATCTGTTTTTGTTCTTTTTTACTCTGGGCTATGTATCGGTGTTGTATCCTCAGGATCTCACTGTCCCAAGCCTTGTTTCCTGTTGCTTGTTTATCCATAGCCATAACCTTTGTTTGTTTCAGGTTTAACTTGTAATTTTCTGCTAACTCACTCCAGGTTATGAGCACTTTTATGAGCAGAACTGAATGTGTCTAATAAGCCCTGCTGTGATAAAGCTTGACTATTGCTTTGATTGAAATTTGAGTGTCAAGACATACTCAGCCTGTTCTGTATGGTCTGTTTGTCATTTGTTTCCTACATGTTTTTCCTTTATTCCCTTTCTTTGTTATCACTGGATCTTGTGCCTACCTGATGTGTGCTAATTTTCTCCCTGTAAATAAAATGATACAAGAATTACTTTCAATTCAACTATCAGTTCACTCTCTTTAAATACCTTACTGTTTATGTTTGATCACTAATTCATTTAAAGAACAATATATTTTTCCTTTCAGACTAATTAGTATGTCATTATTGTTATTATTGTTTGTTACGATTTTCCCTCCAGAATATTTTGGACTAGCATTATATAGTCATGACAAAAGGCACAAAGAAAGTTACTATTAAGGGGCTCATTTATGAACAACACTAAGAAGTATCAATCAAATAGAATTATATTTTATTGGTACAGCATTTTAACAACAGATATTGTAGATTTTAAACCCTTATGAGCAAATCAGTGGTGATGATGGTATTGAAAATCTTAAGAGACACGACCACAAAACCTTGAGAAAACAGCTCAGAACAACTGAGACTCCACAAGACGTCTGAAGGTGTGCTGTGGCACTTGGCACCAAGCCATTATAACGTGAGATCATTTAAGTCATGTAAGCTGCATGGTGAGGCCTCCATGGATTTCACTTGTTTGTCCAACATGTCTCACAGATGCTCCGTCAGATTGAGATTTGAAGTCAATACCTTGAACTCATGTTTCTCAAAACATTCCTGAACATTTTATGCAGTGTGGCAACGATGCATTATTCTGCTAAAAGAGGTCACTGGCATTATGCAGTACCCTTTCCATGATCTGGTGTATTTGGTCTGCAACAGTGTTTGATAGAGAGGAAAATTTCAAAGTAACATCCACATGAATGGAGGGATCCAAGTTTTCCCAGCAGAACATTGCTCTTAATGTAGAGAGCTGACTGTTCACTTGCTATCTTGACAGGTTCCATTGTAATGAGATAATCAATATTATTCATGTCAACTGTCAGTGGTTTTTACTGTTATCTCTGATCATTGTATAACCTTGTACAGTCAATTAGAGTTAAGGCAAACAATGAAACATACTGCATGTTGAAAGGATACATGTTATTTACCTGTATATGAGTCCTGGAATGAGCACAGGATTGCATTTTATTATTACAGCAGCACTTTACACAAAAGACAAGTCTCTTTTATCAAGGTAATATTATCCCCAGAAGCAGAAGCTTCAACATTTAGGTGAAATTATCTACAGCATTAAGAAGTTCAGCAAGTTCTAGATGAATGAGAAAGACTAATAGTAGAGAGGTAGAGCATCAGGATCAAGGCTCATAGTTAAATTCATAAAAAAAATTTTTTTTCAAGATTTAACAGTTCAGATATCGTACACACATACACACACACACACACACACACACACGAACACGCACACATTCACAAAAAGTATAGTACTTTATAGTACTTTAATACCCTCAGCTCTGTGTGTGTGTGTGTGTGTGTGTGTGTGTGTGTGTGTGTGTGTGTGTGTGTGTGTGTGTGTGTGTGTGACGTGACAACTAGGCATGAAGCTAAACTTTTCCTTACACTATACAAAATAACACTTCTTAAAAAGCATCGGTATTGTGTGATATCGGGATGCTAGCAAAAATAAATAAATTGTAGTAAAATCTGTAGTGCTGCTTATTGCTTGTGTTCTTAGAATAAAAGACAAATACTTAAAAATACTTTCATGAAAAACTTTAAATTAAACTCTAACCCCCTGGCCTACAGCATTATAGAACAATCAGCAAAATGGATTCCCATTGCACTTACACAACTGAGGTTCTTTCTGTCATCAACACCTACATCCTGATAGACTTGACACTTCTCTTGTGTTCTTTCACCTTCTGAGAAAAACAAACTGTGTGTTTCACAACAGCCACCGTTTGATGGTGAGGATGAGGACGAGTTGTTTCAGTCTATCATGGAGCACAATGTCTCCTATCCTAAGTCCATGTCTAAAGAAGCCGTGTCCATCTGTAAGGGAGTGAGTATCCAGCTTTTCAACTACTCTACCTTTTCTTATTCCTGACCTTCAGCATTGAAGGAAAATCAGCAGCTCCACAGATTATAATGTAAGGATATTGCTGTGTGATAAAGAGGAGCAGGAAGCATGTTTCAAATTCCTTACCAAAGCTAGATCAGTGCATAGCATGATTTCAGAAAAGTGTGTTAAATATCAAATTTTCTTATGTCTGGTGGATGGGAACGTTGCCATCCTGGAAGAGTCAGAACGATACATTATTTTCAGGAGTCCATTAAAATGTGGAAGACATTTTAGAACAGAAGATGTTCAGAAGACATTGCAGAATTACAACTGAGAAGATCCAGCTGTTCTACATACAATATATGATATGATATATGATATGGTGTGATATGATCTGATATAGTAGGAGATTATTATCTTCTTTTAGCTGATGACAAAGCACCCATCAAAGCGACTCGGCTGTGGCTTCGAAGGGGAGAGAGACATTAAGGAGCAGGCTTTTTTCCGAAGAATTGACTGGGAAAGACTGGCCAACCGAGAGATTCAACCTCCATTCAAACCCAAAGTTGTAAGTCTGTGTGTGTGTGTGTGTGTGTGTGTGTGTGTGTGTGTGTGTGTGTGTGTGTGTGTGTGTGTGTGTGTGTGTGTGTGTGTGTGTGAGTGAGTGTGCTAATATTATGTTTTCATTTCTCATTTTCAAGCCCATATTTGGTTCTACCGCAAACTAATGTATCAAAGTTGGAAGCACATTGTTTTTTTGTTTGTTTTTTTTGTATTCTGTAGCAGTTTCCCTAAGTGGCCCAAGCATGTTCTAGTATGTATCCATGGTGTGTAAAGTTTGGAGTATAGGAGTTTGTAAGTGGTCTACACAGAGCTCTGACTAAACCCAACTGAACACATTTGGAATTAACTGGAACCCTGACAGCATCCAGGTCTCCTCACTCAACATCAGTACCAGACCTGGTTAATGCCCTTGTGGCTGAATGAGCACAAATCCTACAGCCACACTCCAAAAGAATAAACCCTTCCCAGAAGAGTAGAGGTTATTATTGCAGGAAAGAGTCACTACATCTGAATGGATTAATCACCAAGCAAATATATCTGTGATAGTCAGGTTTTCACAAACCTTTTGCAAACTTTAGCTACCCTAAAAATGAAAAAGGAGAAAAATCAAAGACATTAAAATATTACCCACTTTCTAAGAACCAGCCTCACTCTCCAAACCTCATACCATGGATCCACAAAGAGGTCATTATTAAGAGAACTCAATTAACTACAACAATAACAGCTGCTACAATGCATTGTTCTGTATGAGCATTAACCTGCCTTTTATGAATAGGCATGTAAAGTTGTCTAAACTAATCAATTCAAAAGCTTTTCTAAGCTCAGAATAGCTTTTTTAGCCCAGAACCTCTAAGTATGTGCCAATATGTGTTAAAGCTTGGATGATCTCAATGAAAGAAACATAATAGAAAGGCCTGATGTATTTTAAGGCTTGTGTGTATTTTAATATTTAGGTCATTAATCAATGTGTTTTATTTATTGTCTTCCTAAAATTTCAAAGAAGTCAAAGTGCTTGGACTCTTCTATAATATATAATCTATAATCTATTATAATCTTTCATTACAGTGTGGCAAAGGGGCAGAGAACTTTGACAAATTCTTCACACGCACCCAACCCATGCTGACCCCACCAGACCAGCTGGTCATCGCCAACATCGACCAGAGTGAATTCGCCGGCTTCTCCTTCATCAACCCTCAGTTCATTCACCCGACAGTACACGGAAGCGTCGTATGAGACTGAACCGACTTGTAACTCCCAACCACAACAACGATGACCATAAACTCAAAAATCTGTCTGTACTGTTAATGACCCTTTAGCAGAAAGTGCAGAAATTGTGAACGTGAGAGCTTAAAATGGTATGATAATTGATTGATTGATTGATTGATTGATTGATTGATTGATTGATTGATTGATTGTCAGGATACCCAGCTTCACGTGGTGCAATACATGAAATAGGTCACAATAGTTCTGAAATCTAACGGTTTAAAGGCTTTAGAGCAATGATTACATCACAGCCTGTTGAATATCCGGTTACATATATGTCAATTCAGCGTATATTAATGATGCAATATAATGTGGAATTAACAAAACATGACCAGAATGTATGTTTCAGAGAATTAGTTGATTGGAGAATGTTACTTGATTAAATTGGAGCAGTGGGCAATACTAGAGGACAAGTGTAGGACCAGTGAAATCATTTTAATATATAAAAGTATAAGACACTGGTTCTTCTTAGTTTTTACCCCTGGATCCAGAGCCTTGCCAGTCTGTGTGTATGAGGCATGTTGACATGCTTGTCTTGCTTTTTTTTTGTCTTAGCGTGTTTCCTCTTATTTACTGCCATTTCTAAACTTCCTAAACTTAATAGACATCTATTGTTAGTCGTGCCAAAAGATTTTATAGCTCTCACTATGACCATATTTTAATTTCTATCTAAAGCTCCTATGGATATAACTAATGTTATTTTCATCCGGACTTCAACTAAATTGTTCTGTGCTTCTGTTTGCAGCATGAAAGTCCTTAAATGTACATTCGATTCCCCATGACATTTTGTTTGAGCTGTTATGTGCATCAGCCAGCATGCTGTATACAGCATTCAAGACAAGACACCAAACTGTTACCAGAGTGTTCACGGTTGTTCTTGCGCACACTGCAGAGCTGCATGATACAGCATTGATTCGTTATTTCCTACTGATTTTCAGTGCAGAGTGCAGTGACCACCCTGATACGTCCCAACATACAGTTAAGACAGTTGTTTTCCTTCAAATAAATTGAGAGACACAATGCGCATGCATTAGTAGCCTACTAGCTAACACATAGTCAAAAGTCCAGTGACGAAGATTGTTGCCTCCACATGATTGCAACTAGCTTGCTGTTCTGAAATGCACAGTGCAGTACTATGATGCATGTTTTTTTTTCTCTGTTTCTCTGTAACGTTCATTAACGAACCCAATAGACAGGTAACAGTCCCCAGTATCAATCCTGCTTGCGTTATATACTGAAACGAGCGTTTATGTAATTTCCCGTGATGAATTTTGTGTCCTAATATATGCGCTGAAGTTCTTCTCTGCTTCATTTCTATTTTTTTTTCCTCTCCATATTTTCGATCTTTGCTCCGTAGATGCTTTTATATGAAGAAGTATGTTTACTGTTACATTAAAGCAACACTATATCCACCGTTTTTGTAAATACAGAGGCTGTTTCAAAAGAGAATTAACGTTAACTGTAGATTTTATACCAACAACTGAATGTGCTTTTACAACATTAGTTGGTTTTGACATATCTGTATGCTTTAGATAACGTGATTAAAGGAGACTAGTTTGGCAGAACCCTTTGATAGCTTTGGTATTGGCGAACCTTGTTATAAATGTATTTCTTGTATTTATCCGCACTTTTTGTCGATGTTTATGAGACAATATAAGCGAATAAGCAGTATTTAGGTATGAGCGCAGTGTTTATACCAGTGCTCCTGTATTTCTTTTTGTTGTGTGCATGTGAGGGTGTGGGCAAATCAGAGCATGTAAATCAATTATTGAGTCAACTACAAATCTACAAATCAACCATCTCTAGGAACAGCCGTGTCTTGCCAAGTACAAAACCTGTGCCCTTTACTTTCATGTCCTTATATTTTCCAGCTTCCTCCTTTCTTTTTCTGGTCACTGAATGAAAAACTAGCAGACATTAGTCAGACTTCATTTATATTCATCATTTACACTGATTACTTTATTGGAACCAACTGACAATTTCAGCAGAATACAGTACATTCATTTGCGTAAGTTTTCACCCCCTTCTTTTTGAATGTAAGAAACTGAAATAGACATATTCGGGGATTTATGTCATGAAGGAAAATGTAGATAGTTTGCTAAATTATTTACAAATCAAAAATGTTCAAGTAATTGCAGATATACTCACCCCCACACACACTTGGGATTCAGTGGTGCAACCAGTTGCCATTTGTTGAAAGATTCTTTAAATCAGGTTCATTTGTGTGCAATTCTTGTGTCACATGATCTTGTTAGAAGTACATCTGTTCCTGTATCTTGTTATAGAGCATCTAAACAAACAAACAATCATATCCATGTTTAAGTCAAATTTCTGAAAACTTCTAAGCTTGGTTTTAAAAAAACTATTTCAAAACTTATATCCCATAGAGCACTATTAAATTCATTAGATAAAAAGGACAGAATATAGCACTGTGACATGGCTGTCAATCACTAAGTCAGCGACCAGATAAAGAGGGCATTACTCTGAAAATGTGTCTACTGTATTTAAGGGATAACACATAGCTGACTTAATACTCTTGAGAGTCCAATAGTGATGATACTGGGATTTCCCACGAACCTCCATTGCCTAAGTGATCTGAAATTCCCATTTTTGTCCATTTGCTGTCTATCCATTTGTGCCAAAAATGAATGAAAATCTTTATGTATATAGAAAATGTAATTAAATAAACTTGACCCATCAGGAATCCATTTCCCCCAACCTAATACCTCAGGATGTTCCCATACACATGCACTATTAATGTGCCAATGATCTTAGTGGATTATTGTCTACTTTGACACTTTACAAGTGGATTTGTTCACTTTCATTGGTTTGGGTCTCTCGCCGTTCAACAGTAGTGTCCTTTTCACTGCATAGCAATGGATATATTAACCCAGACCATCTATTTTATTTTTATAGCAATAAAGCTCTTTTATTCAAAATACCCAAATACACTTTTAATTATATGGTATGTTCTTATTAATTATCTTCAATTGAATTATTAGAATATATACACATTTGTATACATGTATGGAAATAGGTGCTCAAAACATTTTCATATGCTTGGGATCATCCTGACGGCAGGTGCGATTTTAAATAAGCAAATCATTTTGTGTTGGAAAAATATGTTTTATTAGCATTCCTTAACAAAATTTATGTCATTCTAAAATATAAAAACGATTTAATACTTACATTGATTATGTCAAAGAGTTGGCACCATATCTTGCAAGAATTACAGCGTGTCTCACATTGAGATTGTTGGAAATATATCCGTTATTTCAACGTCTCAGATAATAACAGTGTCCAAAATCTCCATGTATCGAAAACTCTATTCACATAAATCTTCAGGAGAGATTCAAATCAGAATAACAATGGATCTAGGACAATGTTTTAGTTTGAAAATAATATTTATTCTTTCTTGTTTATAATTAACAAGCTTTGCAAAGGTTTGTCCTTATGTTCATTGTTGAAGATACTGTCTATTAATAAATGTTAAAGAAATGTTTCTTGACCTTTGTTTTATTTTTTTACCCATACTATTTCAAGCTCTAGTGTAACCATTGTTAGGGATTAATCAGATACATTTCACACATGATCATAGGTTTTCTGAAGAATATGTGACTGTGTGAAAAAAACATGAAGATGCACTGCATTATGTTATGCCCAAAAATTCTATTTTATATAAAGTTGCATAAATGTACAGTCACAAACCACTTGATTGGATATATTTGAGTGATAGATCAGTTTGTAGCTAGTCTTGTACTGTAGCTATGTCAAAATGTCCCCCTCCCAAGCAACACAAGACCACCACTGATGGATATTATGTGTGATGGATAATTCTCAGAACAGCTCTGTGCTCGGTGCTTTTATATGTGTATTATGTGTATCAGCTTTATAAACACTTTATTAAACACATTGTAAATGGAGCTACAGTTGGACCATAGCTTCCTTCCATCCATAAATTGTATAAATCTTATTCTAGTATCATTTTCTAACTTCATTTTTATACTGATTTTGCTAACAGTGTTAACAAACTTTGTGTACTTTGCTTCACCTTTACCACATTTACATAATATTACTTAATTGCCTTAGCAGATCCTGGTTAGCATTGCCACATCACAGCTCCATGTTCTCCAGTTCACTCCTGAGCTTTGATTTACGGTGTGTGTGGAATTTTGTGTGTTTTTCTTGTGTCCTCCATTCCTCCAGGCTACACCCACCTTTCAAAATCATGGCAGAATCCTCAAGGTGTTTGTAGGTGAGTGACTGAGTAACCAATTTATGGTTGATCATCTGACTGTGTAATACAGACCCTGGGTAGGACTTCAGTTCATCACATGGCACAATACACACATTCACACCTAGGGGCAGTTTACTGTAGCCAATTTACTCAAAGCCATGTTTTTGGGGGGTGGGTGGAACCCCACGTGGACACAGAGAACATCTGAAACTCCACATAGACAGGAACCTGAATTCATCACTCTCAAATTTGGGACTCAGAAGCTATAAAGCATCAATGCTACCTGCACAGTCGCCATGCCTTCCAGGGATAGGCTCCAGGTTCCCTGTGACCCTGTGTTGGATAAGTATAGTAAATAGATGGATGGACATTGTTAACTCCTACTGGACTAAATTTATATTTACAACTGGAATTCAGAGGCCAGAGTGATTTTTTATTTGTAACATTAATCGATCATATGTCATAATAAATCAGCTAAAATGATAAATGCACCCCCCCCCCATCCATCGCCTCGCAACAGGTAGCTTTGGAGGTGTAATCTAGCTAATGACACTCCCCATATTCTAACTAACTAGCTAACTCGTAGTAATTTAGACATATAATAACAATACAAGTTAGAAAAAATAAATCATTGTCTTAGGTTAATAACTTGTGTAATGTTTTATTATAATAATACATGTTATAGTTAACAACAACAACAACAACAACAACAACAAGGCTGTTCACACTGGACGTTGTGTTGCCTTTATGTCCGAATGTGAAGCTAAGAAGGAATCGCATTAAGTGTGAACATCCTCAAATCGACACAAGGCTACTCCCTCCCTCCGCTTCTGTTCTTTTTCATTCTTTTCCTCCTTTTACAGTCAAAGTGAACAACTTTGATGGACGTGCTTTGGACATAGATAGATAGACAGACAGACAGACAGACAGACAGTCAGACAGACAGACAGACAGACAGTCAGTCAGTCAGTTTCGGCTGCTCCCTGTTTGGTGTGTCTTTAGAATTGCCGGGCTTCGTCTCAAACCGCATGTGAAGTGCCATCGTGTGCTGTTTGGGACGGAGCAGTTATTTCACACGCTCGCGCGCGAGCCAGTGTAAGTGGAGGACACACTGCTGCTGCAGAGGAAGGTGGATGTTCTACTGAGTTTCGTCTCCACAGCTGGATTTATTGTCATTTCATTTCTGAATCAAACCTACGTGTAATCAGCTGGACAGTTAGTTTATCCACACCGGAGCTCCACAGTTCATCTTTTCCTCATCTTTCTCGAGGTAATGTTTATCACTATTGTGTACAGAAGTAAGAATAACAGGCTTGTTGGCTAGTGTTTTACTGCTGCTTTAATTACATTCACTTCTGTTACTTATTGTGTGCATGTTTTGTCTGAATAGCTCTCAGCTGCTGCTTGGTTTTACTCAGTAAGGTTTAAAGACCTCAGATTCACGTCACTGTAGTTAGACAGTTTAGACAGTTTTATATGTTACATTTAAAGTCGTATTTATGTCAGAAATAAAACGGCACACATCTAACTAACACAACGAACACGCGCGCGCACACACACACGCACGCGCGCACACTCACAGACACACGCACGCACACACACACACACACACACACACACACACACACACACACACACACACATAGACACACACACATACACGCACACGTACGCACGCACACAAACACACACACGCACACACACGCACACACACGCACCGAGCAAGAGAGAGATGCATACTTTGTATTATACAGTACAGTATTCACATTTATTTACACTACGTTACTTCATTATGGATTTTTCTCTGTACCTCTGTATTTGTATTCTTAAGAAAAAAAAGGCATTGACATTACAATAAAAAAACAACTATTGCTGTAAATCTGGTGCCCTTAAAGAGGGTAAAGTGCACATATATATGAGAGATTTTATAGAGAATTGGTGACCCTTTCGTTTGTCAAATGTGTGTGTATTCGTGTGTGTACAATATGTGGATTGTGTTTAGGTGCAGCCTTTTGGAGAAAGGCAGAAAGAATATAGCAAAAGAGTCCAAGTGCTTAATCACTTCTGGAGACTAAAGAGAAGGAAAATGTGTAAAAATAGAATGAGAGAGAAAGAGAGATGTAGATGTAGAGGGCAGATCTTTGGAAGAAACAGGAATGATTCATCACTCTTAGGTCACCTGGATGTGTAGATTAGTCAGTTGGTAAAAAAGGTTCCTCCTCCTCCCACTGGAACGGTGAAGTGACTCATCCACAGATGCAGGCACATTTTCACACTTGTCTCTGACTGTTTGACACAGGCGATGAACGTTGATCGTTTGACACACGGGAGGAATGTGCTGCTTAACTAAATCTCATTTACATTTATAATTAAATGTCTGTTCTGCTAGCAGACTCTTTTGTAGAATAAAAACAAACTCCATGATAAGCACGATAATGGAAAAACACAGCAAACATCAAACTCTGAGTTACAGTAGAGACTAATGGCCGTGTTTGTACTGTAATGCAGGGTTAATGTGTTTGTTTGTATTTTCTAGCCCCTGCATGCAATTCAGATAGCAAAGCAGTCGACTATGAGGATTCTCGTTTGTAGAGTTATGACCGAGATTTTAGCAAAGGACTGTCTTTAAAAAAAAAAGTAACATATTCGATCCAAAGTGCTATTATGATGGACATCAGCTCAAATGCTCAGCTCAGATTTTTTATTCCAGATTAGCAACTTCTACAGACAAACCTTAAGTTTTCCCAGTCTGTGTAATTAGACATACTGTATGAACTTCCTGAGCCCTGCCATAGCAGCTGACATGCAGTGTGCAGTATTTATGACATGCAGAAGGTGAACAAAATGTACAGTATTACAGTGTAGGTGGCACAGAGGACAGCCTGTGTGCAGCTAAACCTTGTACACAAAGAGATCTTCAAAAGCAGATACCAACTCCATCCTCAGAAATGTAAGCTTTGGTACTTTGTTCGGCAAATACATAATATGACATTTTGACCTAATGACTGGAAAAATTAGTGAGAAAGTTTAGCTTTACGTTGGGAAAATGTTTCAAATTTCAAAATATTCGAAGCCAAGCTGACAGTTCAGGAAGGCGGAGTTAATCGATCTGACTTGACTGACTAATACGCATACAGTGTTGTGGAAAAAGTATCAATGTATTTATGTGTGTATTTATGTATTTCCTAAACATCCATCCATGCTGAAGACTTAATCCACTTGGGATGTTCCAGACTCAGAGATAGGTGAGTGGGTGAAACCTTGTTCGTGTTCGGTTCAAAAAGATTTTCCAGAAAAACGGTGAAGAAAAAGATTAAATGTCACTAAGGAACGATGCATTCCTGGCAGAAACAGATGCATTTCTTCGGTCCCACTAGTGTGTGTGGGTGTGTGGGTGTTTTCGATCGTCATTCTTTATCAGTGATTTTGCCGTGTTGTTTAATCTGCCTGCAGGAGGCTGGTGGTATGAGTGTGTGTGGCAGGAAAGCACTGACCCTGCTGAGCAGTGTGTTTGCAGTGTGTGGCTTGAGCCTGCTGGGCATAGCTGTTAGCACTGATTACTGGCTCTACCTAGAAGAGGGCATCATCCTTCCCTTCAACCAGAGCACCAGCATCCACACATACCTCCATTCTGGCCTGTGGAGACTCTGCTTTCTGACAGGTGAGGAATATCATCTCATAATATGCACTGAGTTTCAAAAATTAAAGACAGTATTGAGCTGCGTACCGGAGTGTCAAAGCATCGAGAATTAGAATAATTAAATAATAATACTAAAACTAATAATTAAATAAAGCCCTGTTTAGGGACTGCTTCAAGAATGTTACTGTCCAGCTGAAGCACACTAATCTTTTGTAGATTCTACATGATCACACCAACAACCGTCGAAGCCAACACAAGATGCAAGTAATAGTAGTACAATCTAAATCAACACATATAATTAAAACACAACTCACATAATAAAAACCTATTATTTAGAGTTTGTGCACAAGCTGTGATAAAGATGAAATACACTGAAGAATACTGTTATTTGACTTGGCTTATCATTTTTCTTTTCACCATCTATTCAAGCAAATTTTACAGCTCTTCAATGCTGTGCAGCTCAGCCACTCCTCAGCAATGTCTGGCTGGAAAGCGTCAAATATTTTCTGCAGCTTAGTACTGCCTTCACTATAAGACTGGAACTGAAACAGAATGAGAACAAACATTACAACACAAACGGCTCGCAGGAGACTGGTGTCTTGAAGATGAATTGCGATATTTACAAGTACAAAAGAGTGAAATACTGTATTTTTTCCTCAGCTATCTAATCTTGTTAAAAAGGTGGAGTGAGGGCATAGGGTCTGCTCCCGAAGAGAGAGTGTTAAAGGTCTAGCTTGGGGGCAAAGCTGGGATTTGAACTCATGAGCAGTTGAAATTCATGAGCATTGTAAAATATGTCATAATGAGTCGATAATTAATTCTCTGTCTGTGAAACTAAGTAGAATTCTTTATATGGATATTGTGGTTATACACAATGTCCAGATTAATACGGTCACACACACACACACACACACACACACACACACACACACACACACACACACACACACACACACACACACACTAGCATGCACTGTGGCATGTGCTCTGAATGAAACAGTAAGATAGCTGAACTAAGAAGAGGTCATACAAACATTAAGTACAAATATTTAACTGATCTCACACTCATGGGCTATAAGAGTAAGTACAGAAATTTATAGCTATTTATAAAGATAAGAAAATGTAATGTTGGTTAAATGTAATCTACAAGTAATGACACTGTGAGTGCATCATGATCCGCCAAATGTCAATGCATTTTAAGTGTGTGAGTGTCAGTGAGTCAGTGTTCTCTCTCTCTCTCTCTCTCTCTCTCTCTCTCTCTCTCTCTCTCTCTCTCTCTCTCTCTCTCTCCCCCTCCCTCCCTCTCTATCTATCTATCTATCTATCTATCTATCTATCTATCTATCTATCTATCTATCTATCTATCTATCTATCTATCTATCTATCTATCTATCTATCTATGTGTCCTAGGAGAGGAGATGGGCCGCTGCTTCACTATAGAGTATGTAATGCCTATGAGCGTGCAACTGACCAGTGAATCGACAGTCAGTGTCCTGAGTAAGTGACTTTCTCTCTTTCTCGCTGGGATTATAGAAAAATGTCTTATTGCTAAGCCTCCTTTTCTTTTTTTCAAGAAAATATAAAATGCATTTTTTTTCTATTCACAACATCAAATGTGCTTTTAACAAGTCTGGCTTGCACTGGATTTGTCAAGTGATATAAAGTAGACACTGTACAGAGTAAAACACCTCTAACTGTAAAGTCCATTGGGGTTAATCTATTTAAGATGGTGTTGCTCTCACATCCTTAATACCCTCAGCATTAGCATCATCCACAGTGATTTAAAAGGAGCGTGTTAAAATGCCCTGTTCAATCCCGAGCTTGGGTTACTGTCTGTGCCTGTCAAGTTTCACATGTTCTCTGTGAGTGAGTGGGTTTTCTTAAGGTTCTCTGGTTTTCTACCAACTCCAAAAACAGTTCATTTGCCCCTTATTTTATTTTCTGTTATTAGATTTTTTTATGTCCTTGTGTGTATTTGTTATAGTTTTATGCCTTTTCCTATATAAAGATAAAAACCCTGTGTTATTAGTCTCTACCCCAGGGCTTTCATAATAGTAACAGCAAGGTACTGATTTGCATTCAAATCTGCTTTTAAAATGATTATAATACCTAAAAAAAATTGAATGATAGGCAGAATCTTTGTTGTGGATAGTGCCCTCTTGTGGTATATATACAAATATACAAACCTGTACCACGTCTGCAGCTATAATTTAGTTACAACAAGTTTGTGGAAGTGAAGCTTATGCCTGTTGTGCACTTGCACTTCCAAGACAATTGACAAGTGCCCCCTGAGGAACACGTTTTCCACAGTGTAGGCTACAAACAACAAGAAGTAAAGTGCAATCTCCAGGCTCCTCTTTTGATTTGGACAGTAAATAGATTATTTCTCTTTCTGAATGTATTTAAATGTATTTTTAATTGCATTTATGGTCTAAGGCTTTGTAAACAAAGATATACATTTTATGTGTAAGTATGTCCTATAAAAACACCTTTACACAGAGTTGATTCGCACAGCCACCCCCTTCCCTCTGGTCAGCCTCTTCTTCATGTTCATCGGCTTTGTGCTCAGTAACCTCGGACACATTCACCCTCACCGCACAGTACTGGCCTTCGCTTCGGGAATCTTCTTCATCCTCTCAGGTACTGGTACCTGTTAGCATTTCTATTGCTTGGTCTTCTCCATATTGTTCTCTTGTAACACTCTGTCCTTCTGTGTCTCTGTCAGGACTTTCTCTGGTGGTAGGTCTCGTTCTTTACATCTCCAGCATCAACGACGAGATGCTGAATAGAAGTAAAAGTAACGAGGCCTATTTTAACTACAGATATGGCTGGTCCTTTGCATTTGCAGCAGTCTCTTTTCTTCTGACAGAGGTAAATGTGTGCAATATTATTGGGTTGTGGGTTCGGTTTGTGTGCAGGGTGCATGTTTATAAAGACATCTCTGAATTGTCTGTACTGTATGAATGAGTGTGTGATTGTGTGTGCATCTGTGCCATGTGATGGGATGGTACCCCTACAGTCCTCTGCCTTGTGCCCTGGGCCCCCTGGGGTAGGCTCCAGGTTCCCCGTGACCCTGTGTAATAGAAGCATTACAGAAAATGGACGGATGGATTTCTGTAAAGCTGCACTGTGACAATAATTTCTAAAAGCATTATACAAATAAATCTGAATCAAATGGAATAATTCTAAAACTTTACAGCTTAAGTGCATGCAGCTCAACAGTCAGTTACTAGCTGGGATTTAAAACTGTCATATAATATTTTAGTATATAATAGTGTAAAACTGAGGGTAAATTTGACTTTTAAGTATTTAAAGAAAATAACAGAATACATATTGGAACTGGGATAAAAGGGAACTGTTCAACTTGTTTGCTTTTCTGTTCAGAGTGCAGGCGTCATGTCAGTCTACATGTTCACTAAGCGCTACACAGCTGAGGACCTGTACAGGCCGCACACGAGCTGCTACCGGCCGCGTCTCAGCAACTGCTCCGATCACTCAACCCAGTTCCTGCAGCGGCGGCACAGTCCCTCAGACATCTCCAGTGAGGCCTCTCTCCAAATGAACAGCAGCTACCCAGCCCTGCTCAAGAGCCCTGAGTATGAACAAGTCTCCTCCTCACTCTGCTGAACACAGATGGAGTGATGTGAAGGTTGGCAGTTAGACAGGGAGAGAAATGTCTGACTGGGCGTATAAGTCATTTAGGAGAGTTTTTTTTGTTTATATAAATGTAATGTAGAGACACCACAAATTTAGAGATGTTTTTTAACAAGTTAAAATATAGCTGTTCATATGACATAGCTGTCTTAGTTTCACTGATTTCGTAGTGATGCTGTGAACCTGAACTTATTTTAGTCTTGCTCAAAAATTACTAAGTCTTTTTCACCAGCAGGGGGCAGAAATGCATTACTTGCTAACCTGCTCTTCCTAAACAACCACAATGACTGGGTTTATTCACAGCTGATTATTGACTGCTTTTACACTGTGGATATTTATGCTGTACAGCCATATCAAATTAAGTAGAAGTTTTATGACTATGTCTCTAATATCACAACCAGGTAATCAGTAACAGCTGCAGTGTACAGTGTGGCGTCTGCATTCACTTTCCGGTTCCATCTGCTCACCTTCATAATGAGTCTCTCTGAAAGATCTGTGAAGTTGCTCTTCTGTATGACATATAGGGCATCAAATCCTCCTTTATCCTTTATCTTTTAGTCAAGTTCGTGTAAGATGATTATGAAGGTAAACTGTATGAAACTACAAATTCCTGCTAGATTTAAAAATCTTCTGGTGACCCTAAAGTTCACGAATCGTCTATAAACATAGAAAAAGTTTTTAAAATTACAGCAATTATCCACATCCCCAAAACGTCATAGACAGGTGAGAGAAAAGGTGGATTTGGTGTAAATTAGTTGAAAAGAAACTGGTTTGACATGAGAATTTAGATAAAAGAAGAAAGCTACACTGTACCTGAGTACAACACAGGAAACTGAACTGGTGACCGGTCATGGACTGGATGTCTCTAAAATTGATGCGGAAAAGCCAGGAGGACGAAGACAGATTATGGCACGCTATGGATTTTACAGATTTTATGGCTCATTGATCGGTCAGATTGCATATCACTCTTTGAAATGTGCCAGTAACACTGATCAACTTAAACTTGGACATGCTAAGGATTAGCACACAGTTGTTTACTCCAATTATTCCTGACTCTAAAAAAAAAAAAAACATACCATGCATTAAATATATCTAAATGTGTTCACTGTCAGACTTAGCATGTGCCATAGAGTATATTCTATCTTTATATTCTTTTCTGTCTTTATGGATGTTTGTTATGTTTGCCTAATTTCTTTAATTATTAATTATTTCATGTTTAATATTTCGGTCATTTTAATGCCATTAATACAAAAGAAATGGGTCACAACCCCATTTTTAAACAAATCCATGTGTGCAATAGAAAATAATAAGCTATTTGAACATTTTAGAATTATATGATCTGTTGAGGGTGAAATGACCTTACTAGCAGTTTACACAAACCCTCTCTGGGAAAAAATATATTATTGTTTTTTTTTAAATACATTTCTTGCATAAATTATTCCACAAATGATGTGTGAATAAATGTCTTTGTATTTATCAAGATAAATCAAGTTCACTGTAGGGGAGTCCTGAGCTGGAAGACAAGGCAAATATTAAACAGAGACCACAATTCTAACAAATATCGTCTGGGAATCTTCAGAGTTCTGCAGTTGAGGTTTTTCACAATTTCAGCTATGTGAGCAGTCAAATTCAACATAAAAAGCATGTTCATTATCCAGACTTCAGAGGGATCAGCAAAAGCATTGAAGCCTTTGAATTTAAAGGAGTAATTTATTTAAATCGTATGAATTTAGTGTTTTTTTTTTTAACTGTATCCTATCTGTTTGGACCAGTTGGGTTTGGGAATTGATTTTCACACTGTATGAATCCGTTCTTCTTTCTTCCATTCTTTCTTTTTATTTGTACATATGCCCATATGCCAGGACGGATCTCTTACTAACTACTATAGGTTCTTCTCCTCGCAGGAAGAAACATTGACTGTGTGCAAAATTAATATGGGCACTCCATTAGTTTCAGAGTTAAAGCTTTATGAATGTTTTATGTTAATGACCAATAGCTTTTACAGTCATATAAAAATTAATGTATAGCTTCACAGGGCAGTTGAAGATAATATTCCACCCTGGGCTAGTGCTCTTATTATACAAATACATAGAAATCAACATTTAATAATAATAATAATAATAATAATAATAATAATCTGAATCACATGACAGGGTGGCAGTATAAAGCTGCCAAAAGGAGTTTCCCAAACTATAGCTGTTGTGATTTATATGCAGTAACTCATACATACACAAAGAAGACAACTGTTTACATTATTTACACATAACTTAAGTCCATCATATCAGCAATTACAGCTCAAACGTTTCACATAGAAAATAAATATAAAAAGATATTCACTTATGTTTGTAAAGGGAACATAATTGCAAGCAAAAGTTTAGCTTTGAACAGGGGTAAACACAACACATCAATACGTTGTCAAACTTCTACATCAAGAGTCTCAGAGGAAAGACCTGATCTGGGATCATTCACATCTTTGTAATCTTAAACAAGTTTAAAGACTGATCCCAGGTCAGCACTTGCACACTGAGTAGAGCGACGCATGTGGCTCAAGGCCTCCTGAGGTGAAACCAATAGAACCCGCCGTAAAGAAACAGACATCCGTGTAATATTTGTGTCTTAAGTCACACATTTCCTTAACGGGGGTCTTAGCCCTGTTGTCTCGCTTAAACGTGGTCTCATTCCTAAGGACTAAACAGAAAACTTAAACTCACTGGCACCAGCCCATTTACAAAGAAAGCCAAAATGATGCAAAAACATAACTATATTTCTTCTAGTACTTTGTCAACAAATAAAAGAAATCAGTCCAGCTGACTTAAGACTGCCACATAGTGTTAAATTGCATTCCTACATTTACATAGCTTTTATTTATGCTGTTACTCTTAACAAACTGCACAGAACACAAACTCCTTCAGCACCATAGTGAGATAATAGTCTATGTCATTTAGAGCTGCAGTGAAATGAAGAATATAAAGTGTGGATGATTGGAGTACGCGCTAACTCTCATTGGTCATTAAAGAAACACCTTACGTTAAGAGTTTAAATTTGCTTAATAATAAATATAACAGTTACTGGATGCCTGTTTACTTCCATAATCCTTATGGGCTCCAGCTTTCTGTTTTTATTAATCCCATGAGCAAAGTGTTGCTTTAGTGACTGGGGATAGACTGAGGTCTGAACACACTGGGATTTCACGGTGGAATCCCATCAATCCGTAATCCTCTGGTCGCTCACGTGTGCTGTCCATGTGTGCTCGCAAACATCCATGCAAGTGCAGGGAAAGCACCAGCGGCCACACTGCGCTCTTATAGATAGAGGGAAACTGTAGCGGAATAAGAGATAATGGGCTTAAATTGTGGAGAATCGGCCACCGTGGCAAGGTCCTGTGTCGATGACGGCAAAAGGCCTCACGTATGGCAACGAGGCACTCATCACTTTTTGTTGGCTATCCGGCGTTTCCTGGTAGCCAGCATGTCGTAGAAGGGATCCCTGCTGATGCTGGCTCTGAGGAAACAGATGAAATGGGAAGCCATCAATTATGGGTAAAGAGGGAGGGGAAGAAGAGACTTTCAGCATCTTTGATATGGAAATGCAAGCACATTTCTACAAACCCCTGCTTTAACTTGCTAGAAAGAGAGAAAGGTTTGTTCAATGACCTAGTTAGGTTTCTATGGTTTCTGTAGTTAACTTACTGCCCCTCTGATTGCTCAGAGTGAGCTTTTTTTTGCTCTGGTATTAAACAGTGAGCACCCTGACGCACTTAAACTGGCCTGAACAGCAGGTTTATGCCCTACAAAGAGCGCTCCAGTTTTCATGGCCCAAAAATGCTGGTATGATGAGCTACTTCACTGTTAGGAAAAAAAAATAACTCAATGAACTTCATTAATGTTAATGCTAAACTACTGTTAGCGATAGTTGACATAAATGGTGTGTGAGAACTGGAGCTGCTGGTGCTCTCTCCATCATAGGGCTATAAGCACTGACTAATCCCCTTACTGATTCTGGCAGTAAAAACCCATGACAAGTACGGAATAGTGGTGGACGGGGTGCTGTACATGTTGTACTGTACATGTGTACTGCCACTGAAAAGTTACAGTTTAAGGGGTTCTTACTTTATAGACTTGATCCATTCCTCTTTCTCCTCTGGTGTCGGAGCCGATATCCTGTAGACCACATGGTTCCCTTCCACCACCCGGCCATCGGCCTCTGTCTTACACGCTTTGATCACCTGACCTTTGTGGCTGGGGTTGTAGAGCTCGAAGCAGTTCTGAGTAGGAAAGAAAGGTGTTTAATTCTAGGTATTAGTTATGTAGGTAAAAGTTATGCAAAATCTGATTGGTCTCATTTTAGGTGGACTTTGGTCTCATTTTTGGTTGGACAATGTCATCAAAATAAACTATTTGCTTTTTCCAGCCTGTTCAATTTTACTTCTTAACATTTATTTTTTAAATTGATAGCAATCTAAAGAAGATGTGGTGCAAAGACTATCAAATACAAATTCACATCTTGCTTGTCTATTGGCTAAGAGTTGAGGGATGGCACTCACTGGCTTCCTGGGCTCATCCACTTCTCTGATACTGAGGTTCTCCAGAGGAATGATTCCCCGTGGCTCCTTGTCCTGTGACGCATATAGATCACAATACACAGTCAGTTGAATATTTTACTTTTGATAGAGACTTCGATGAACAACACACAACACAAAGACATACTGTAAAGGAAACCTACGAACCGTTGTGTACTCAAAGTAGTACAGGCAGTTGTCGGTTAAAATGAACCACCTCCTTTTCCAGGTTTTTACTCTTCCTCCTGTAGAAAGGAAGCACATTATGGTGACATAACTAACCACAGTCCAATATACACTTCTGATCTGAGACAACATCAAAGCGGTCAGTGGACCATAACAAGGCAAATATTTTTACACCTGTCATTTAACCCATGAGTTTATTGAAAGATCCTTGCAACAAAACACACATTTTGGTAGAATTGCGTTATTTATTTTCACTCGTGTGCCTGGTCTTTTTCAGACGTATTCACTATTTTAATTTAGAACAGAACTGAAATCACTTCTCTGACATGTCTCTGGTTAACAATTTGGTCCCAAAATCAAACTTACAGTAATATGTAAATATGTCCTTTAAACTACAGTAAACACTTTCAGCGCTGAAGTAAACAGTTGCATAAAATGTGCTTAACATATTTCTACATTGTGCACCATCTGAATTGAACCCCTGGCCACACAAGCGAATCTAGAAATGTTCCTAGGCAGTTTGGCTATAATGCATGCTTTTCATTCGGGGAAGTTACATTTTAAACATAATTTAGTGAGGCGGACGGTGTGGAACATTCACCAGTAAGATGTTAATTAGGAAGAAGGATCTTCAGGAATGTTCAGTCTTCCTAATTAACATCTTACTGGTGAATGTTCCACACCATCCACCTCACTAAATTGTGTTTAAAATGTAAATTTCACAAGGTTATAATTAGTTAATGTTAACAAGCAATAAGTAAAAGTAACAAAATAATTAACACACAATTCATTCATTCCTCAGTAATGGCTTTATCCTCATTAAAGTTGCAGTGGATCCAGAGACTACCGCAGGAACACTGGTCAGATTCCAGTCACTCACACCGTACATGAAGTACGTAGATGATTGTATAGAGGAACAGTGCATTTTAAAATGATTTCTACACACCTCGATTAAAACGGCAGGTTTTGATAATGTGGGGAAAATAAAAGCACTATGAATAATATCAGATTTATTCCGCTGTTGTGATACAGCAATCAGGGAAAAAACAAAAATGTTGAATTAAAGAAAAACCTTTACCTCCAGTAACTCCCTTATATAATGGCGGATGCGTCTGTGCTCAGAATGAACCAATAGCTTTCAATCTCACGTTCAAATGTATTCATAATACATCTGTCATCAATGTAGTGATTCTTATTAACCCCAAATAAAAACCAGCTGTTTCTTTTCTTGATATCTTCTTGCCATCAAAAACAAGTGGAGAAAACTGGCACTGCAGTGACATCACCGAGAACAGGACGTCCCTTGAGAACTGATGAAAGGAATGCTGAAATATCTGGCAAGTACTGGTCAAAAAGACAATACATGTCACAAGTATGAAAGAGGTCCAGTGAAATGGAACAGCAGGCAGTGTCTTGTGCTCAGGCGTTTAGATGACATGGAAAAAAGGTCTGAACACGTCACTGCCACAGGTCAGGGCAAAGGAACCCTGGGGCAAATGAATGAGGTTGTTCATGTAACTGGGAAAATCCTTTTAACACCCACTGCACTTGCATACGCATTTATAACTGTCTCCAGCAATATCCTGAAACACTTTCAGTTTATGATGCTTTTGTCAGTATCGGAAGGACAAATAAAACACCCATCTGTTATGGGCATTAACAATCATTAGACATTACCCAGAAACTATAATACAATGTAGACACAAAGGCAACTAATTTATTTTCCTGTTTCCTCCTAGTTTGGTTGAACTTCACTTCCTGTGTACTGTGCAAGGGTCACGCTTCGTCCCCCTCGTCATGTTTGTTATTTGTGTCGGGAAAAAATCCCTACGTTTGTGCTCAGAAACCAGGCATCTGGTATTGGTGGTGCATATTAGCCTGAGTCATGTGAAGAACCCTTGCTGAGTGCGTCATAATCCCTGGGAGTGTACAGAGCTTAATCTGTTACGGGAAAAGCAAACTGCAACGTTTTCTCATAACATGTGTTGAGTTGCTAATAGTGACGACGGACAAAGCAGCAATGTAGCGTTGGGGTGGAAGCAAATCCGAAATATGGTTATGCATTAAAGGAATACAAAAAATATCAGCATGGCTTACGCTGAAAAAAAGGTCACGTATAAGTGTAAGCATGGCAACCAGATTCCATTTCTTATTAGCAATTCCAGGTGTATTTATTTATTTATTTATTTATTTTGACAGACATATTCCTTTAATGCATAAATGTTGATCTTTGTTATGGAGGTGAAGTTTCCCAGCACAGAACTTAGGAATCTGGAAAGAGACGATGCCTGAGGGCTAAAATGACACATTAAGTAATACGGTGCACAATGTTGGGTAACACATGCTTACGTGCGGGATTTGGCTGGTTCACATAACCACAGGGCATAGAAACAGGGCAGAGAACTCAACATGGTTGAATTTATTTTCCAGGTGTGAAGCTATAATACATTTGGGATGTTTCCATCACCTAAGCTTCAGTATGTAAATGCTGAAGTAACTAATCAGGTATTCTCTACATCAAGGGTGTCAAACTCAAATTCACTGTGGGCCAAAATATAAAACTGAGATAAAGTCACGGGCCAAACTGAATATTTATTGAAAAATTAACTGCAACTGATATGTAATGTTCAACCTTTTTCATCTGGAAACAACCTGAGCTTGATATTACAAACACATAAGAAATTAAATTTGAAATAAAAGACACATCAGTGGTGTTCATTTCGCAAACTTTGACCATACACTTTTTGACAAACTCTCCCTCATTAAAGGGCAGGGCAGATTTTGCTGTCTCTGCTGCCACAATAACGCTTTACAGCCTTTACAGCAGCTTCACTTTTTGATTTTGCTTTCATGAACATAGTCTGGCGGGAAACCAGACTGTTTTTCATCTCCTCCGAGTTCTGGAGCTTCTGCTTTACGTCCAGGTCCTTATACTTCTCATAATGTTTCGTTTCATAGTGTCTTCTTATGTTATGTACAGACACGTTAGCTCCGTTAGCACACAAGACAAACAGGTCTGTCCTTTATATTCGTGAACAGATAATCTGCCTCCCACCTGTCTTGAAAGCTCCTATTGTCCATCTTTCATTTGGCCGTTTTTGTGGAGGGTGGAATTAACTTGCCCGATGTGACTGTAACATGGTTGTTAACGACTGTCAACAGAATGAGGGGCGCTTGCTGTTCGTGACTATGCGTCAATACAGTGGCAAGGCATTCTGGGATTTGTAGTATTAGCGGAGCATGCGGCTAGCCAGCTGTAATGCACATTTGATATGATCTCGCGGGCCAAATATAATTACACCAGAGTTTGACACCCCTGCTCTACATCATACATCACGTATGATTTCTGAAGAGGAAAAGAGAATATTTAATGCAGCACGGACCTGGTGTGCAAGTTACATAAGTGTTGGGGCTAAAAGGGGTTTTTTAACTTGCGATAGTTTAATCTGTTTCTTGATGAAACAGAATCCTGGGTTTTATCGTTTCACGTCTCACACTGCTCATATTTTACCTGGGGTTAACAGTTAATCTTGGGTTAATGTTCTTGTTTGCATATTTGTGTCGTCAACAACCACGATTGATAAATACAGCATGCAAATGCTTTAAATAGCAGCTTGCTTATTGTCTTGTTGCTAAGCAACTATCCAGCTGTAACGTTCTATGCTTAACAGTGTAAAAGCACCACTAGAAGGCTTCAGAGCAGATAAATTACAAGAGTGAAACTTTCTTCTACTTGGGGTTAATATTGGGGTTTAAACAACGATAACCCAGGGTTAAGTGCAGTGTGAAAAGCTCTAAACAGTCTCTGTAGCAGATAGCCTTTCCACCTACAGTATGCAGGTGGGTACAGGGAGTTAGATATGAAGCTCCTGGTTCAGTGAATATAAAGAACTTCCACAGCTGTTGATGATAAGCGTCAGGCTTAAATACCGAGCTGCTATTGAGTAAATTTTGTGCTGTATGTTTTCTATGATATCTTCATAGCACAGAGCTGTTAAAGCTGATTGGTCAGAAGGTTGTGATGAATTTTCTATATTAGAGTAGCTGTGACAGTAGTGTCAGCTGTCATTCAAATTTATTCTAATACAGTATTATTTCATTAGCATGAGCTTTACAAAATCCAAGACTCAAAATAAATTCATTGAAAACTGAGATTTAACTACTCATTGATATACTGAAGATTTATCCATATAATGATATATATGGAAAGGAGTCTCCAGTGCGAGTACTGTGACAGTCAGAATCGTCTTACATCTTATTTTTATTAAGAGAGAAAAAAGAAAGGTTGGCAAGAGAGGGACTGTTTAGGGAATGAGGTACAGCATGTAGCTTGGTTAAGGTGGTTAATGTATTGGACTGCTGGAAGGTTGTGAGTTTGAATCCCGGGTCCTTCAAGCTGCATCTGCTGGGCCCCTGAGCAGGGCCTTTAACCCTCAACTGCTCAGTTGTATAAATTTATAAAAATAAGGGCGGCTGCCCAAATGCTGTAAATGGAAATGGAAATATTACAGGAACTAACTTGTCTCATGGACATTCCCTGACATGAAGCATAACCTGTTCCAAAGCATGCCACGTTGTACAATAGTAAAGCTAAAAGCTGTGGTGTAAGAGGAAAAAAACACTTAGGGATGTGCTGTTATAGGAAAAGAATCAGCTTCAGGGTGGTAATGTCATCACACCATGCCCATAACAGTACTCCACAAAGTGTTTTATTTCTCATATCAAGTAAGTATCACATCTGTCAAACACATAAACATGTGTCGCTACACAGGAGGAACGTTTCATTGCAGTGGAAATATTCGACTTGATTACACCACATTAAAGACCCCCCAGCAAATTTCCCTCTCTTAGACGTTAACCATAAATCCGTTTATAAACTCTTACGACTCTTATGGATAACACACTTGTTCAATGTAAGATATTTAACATTTAAATTGTTGCACGTAATGTCATTTACACGTTATTCTTCAGCACAAGGTCCACAATGTATTTACAAACACAAAGATCAGCCGTAACATTAAAATGGAGTCCATAAGACCTCTGAAGGTGTAGCAAGATATTCAAAGTTATTCACTTCACCTGCCACTGGACTGGTTTTATTAATGTCAGGCTGATCAGTATATATAAGTATATATACTGAAATTGCCCCAACTGTTATTATGCTGAAGTGGGACTGTGCGATATTTTAAATTAGTTTTGTACTTTTGGTTTCAAGCTCTTATGTAACACCAGGATTCCTCTGAGGAAGTACTACAATTATGCACCAGTCATTAAAAAAAGAATAAAATATGTGTGTATTAAAATGCACTGCCCTTCTCGGATGTTAAAGTATGAGCATTCTAAACAATTTTTCTTTGTTATATTCTTCGCGTGCTATTTTTAGGTAACTGTAATAGATCTTTGTAAAGTAGGAATGTAACTTCTCTCTCCTTACCACCTAAGGGAGATTAGGGTGATAGAGTAATAACTCTGCACACCAGAGCTTCTGGCATGTATATGAGTCTGCGGAGAGCTTGCATACTGCTGGAGGAATGTGTGTGTGTGTGTGTGTGTGTTCCAGGCCAGGCAATAATCCAAAAGTGTGAGTCTCAACCAGGCTGACAAACAGCAATGTGACCCCTGATCTTGTCTCTCCTCAGCAGCCAATTAGACAACAGGTACTGGGTTTAAATTGCCTCTGTGAGGAGATGCAGATAGCTTCGGAATGACAAGGGGATGCAAGGATCAAGGGAGGAGGTGAAATGAGGAGAGAGGAGGAAGGACAGTTGGGATGGAGCGGCAGAGCTCTCCGAGGTTACCTACCTCCTTGAGAAGAGACAGGCAGACACACAACAGAAGTATGGGAGGAATGGGGGTGCAGAGGGAATAAAGAAACACAAGAAGGAACGTTTAACAATAAACGAGCCACACGCAACCACATCTAGGACCAAAACTGCAGACATGTTGTGAGGAGGGGTGGGCAAGTATTAAAAACACATGTGAGTCAATACAATGTAGGGTAACAGTCAAAAACCCCAGCGTTTCATCTGAATGGATGCCTGGGGAATAAAAATAGCACAGTGGTATAAACATGCCTTGTTTTGTGAGACACCTCAAGAGTCCTTTAAATCAAGATTAATATGGAAGCATTCAAATGTGATGATCTTAATAATAATATTTTACATGTATTTCACCTTTCATTACATCTTTCTTTACAGAGTGCCCTATTTGTGATGAAATGCCACTTTGATAATTTGCAAATGCTTAATTATGGCGGTTATGAGCCAGTGAATGGTTGTGTTTGCCTAGTATTCACTCACACCACTCACTGTGTGAGGAAACCCAGTGTTTCTCTGGAGTACTGATGTGTGATAGCACAGTCAGCGGAGTGGCAGGAGGGTGAGAGAGTAACACCACATTCAGAGCCCAGTGACCGGAGAAACAGAAAGTGTGTGAAGAAGCTTCCTTTCTCTACTGACCTAGCTTAAGCAACCAGCCTTCTCTGTCGGGGTTGAAAAACGTGTGGGTCAGGTCGTTGCCATCATCCTCCGGGATCTTAAAAGGCTCACTTTTAATGCTCTCGTACAAGTTCTGATCAGGAGCAGGAGAGGGAAGGGGAAAAAAGAGGGACAAGTTAGGTGATACTTTAGCACTGATTCCATATACAGAAAGCCAGAAAGACATCACTGAAATATTCATCACCCTCCCCTGACCACTGGTGCATTAATCATGACAGGATTGCGATGCTGGTTCCGACTCACGCTCGCACGGAAAGCGAGTTGGAGCAGTCAGCAAGTTGAGGATAAGGAGAAGTTTTTGAGTCAAAGTATAAAAGATCATCCAGCCTAAAAACCTCAGGAAGCTTCTAAAAAAATTGCCACCTTATAAGGCATGAAAAGCGAAGAATATGTATAATTGTTAATGCTAATACCATTTGGTTTATTTAGCATGTTTATCTGTTATGCCGAATTCTTTACTTATTGGGAGGAGATACCGCAAAATATTTGAGAAATGTACAAATGTTTTCATGATATAATCTAATATACCATAATCACAGGCTGATTATATACCTAGGAATATGCTATTGTAGTATATGTAGTATTAGGTCCTGATTTAGAGGTAATAATGTGTTGCTCTATACTAAGCTTGATAGAGTTGGACTGAAATGTCACCGGCTTTTGAAAAGTCACCCCAGAACATTTACATATTGTACTATAAGATCATTATTACATATATCATGGTATATATAGAGCTTTCAAGAAGGTTTCAACATTCTATACTATATATAATGTAGTCTTTGCTAGCTTTGGGCACTAATAGCATACTTGCCCTTTACTTATACACTCACTTTGCACTTTATTAGTAACATCGGCACACAATGCATACAAATCATGCAGGGTCATAAAATCAGAGTTTCAGAACAAGGGGAAACATGCCTCTGACACTTTGATAGAGGCAGGATTGTTGGAACCAGACAATATTTCAGAATCTGCTGATTTGCTGGCAATTTCACATAGTACAAAAAAAACCACATTGTTGTTGAGAGGGATCAGCGAGAATGAGCAGACAAGAAGTCTATAGTAACTCATATGATCAATCTTTACAATGTTGGTGAACAGAAAAGCATCTCAGAGCATTAGAACACATCAAACCTTGAGGTGGATGAACTACAACAGCAGAAGAGACATCAGGTTCCATTCCTGTCAGTTAATAACAGGAATCTGAGGCTTTCTTGATCATAGAATTTCCCAAAACTGGTCAGCTGAAGACCAGAAAAAGGCCAGGTGTTTGTTTTTTTTGTTGTTGTTTTTTTTTTAAGGTGTTTTTTCTTTTTTTTTCTTTCTTTTTTTTTAAGCTGTCCGGTTTGGGTGAGTCTATGCCCATGATAGCCTCAGATTAAAGTGGATGGTGGGTGATGATTGTATTCTGATGCTCTCTGATGCTGTTATTTTACACTATAGTCTAATTCTCTTAGAGTCTTAGAGACTTAGACATAAAGCTCTTTTCTGATGATCAAGATTAAACACAAGGTTCCCCTCAGGAACTGGTTTCTGGAATACAAAACATTTGGTCTGTCTTTTTTCTTCCAATTCCAATTTCTAGCATATTAATGTTGCAAAAATTGTATTAAAGTACACCAGGTTACAACTAGCTTAAATTTCACATAGTTTTTAGTAAAAAAAAAAAAGGTCATAAAAATTGTACATTTTTAATTTATTCTGAAAAATAACCATTTTAACTGAATTATTAGTGGTAGATATAAAAGTTAACTAATAGTTAATGCACAAAAGTTACATAAGTATACTAAGTAAATTGTAAGTATACACAGTACACTTTTCTCCATGTGTAGTAGTCTTAAGTGGATAAATATCTAGATTATCGTTTATTTTCTTGTTGATTCATGTTAACCGATTTTGAACAGGCTTATGATAGTTAAGGTTGTCCTGCCAGTATGCATTCTGAAAGTAGGTGTTTTTATTTTGCTGTTATACAATCCTGACCTCTCTATAAACATGATGCCTACACCGAGGTAGCACTGAGTCAATCTTACAGCTTTCTGTGAAGATTTTTTGCTACCCTATGGCGAAAAGAGTATCCTAGTATTCGGTGAAGGTGGTTGTTATAGATTTCTGCTTTTATCCAGTCACTCCAGGATTTCGCAATTTTGCGATTGCAGAAATGAATGCAAATCAAGCAAACTCCCTGATATGTCAGCACAACATGCATGCAGCCAAAGCCCTCTATGATTCATGTGTCAAACATTGAGTACAGTGGTCACAGAAAGTAATATTAATCAACAAGGGTAGTACTTTAAAAGAAGAATCCTGTGCTTGCAATTTTGCCAATTGAAGAAGTTTTCTGCAAAAAAAATTTTTTTTAAATCTCTTACACATATTTTTTGAAAATGTTGCCACAAAATCATGCATCTTGGCTGCGACTATCATAAAAAAAGAAAATCCTGGAAACAATGCTATCTAGCATCAAGTCATGGACCTGAAGATATTTTCCAAAACTCAGGTGAACTCCCTTCCGATGTTAAACCAGATTATAGTTAAACAAGATAGTTGATGATTAAAAACATTTAGAGACTATATATCTACTGCTGTTCTTCTTGCCAGCTTGAGAAAGGACAAAGTAGCATCGTTAGCAGTCACAGAAATGAAGCTTTATATTGAATGGCATTACCCTGAGCAGCTCCTCTGGTAGGTCTCCTCCCTCATTGATTCCTCTGTTCATGGAGATGAAGCGCTCAACAGCGGGCTTGTCCCTGACGTTGGGATTGTGAAGGCTGGTGTTCAGCATGATGATAGCAAAGGACAGGACATAACAAGTGTCTGGGAAAATATAGAAAAGAATAGCACTTATATATTTATATGAATTTGATTCTTATTAAGACTTGCACAACATCAAAAAAGCATTGATTTAAATGAATAAATCAGCTTCAGCTGTGTGGATTCAAACTCCCACCTTCTGGTCCTGTATTTAGATGTCATATACTTACAACAGTCTTCAATTTACCCTCATCACAGTCTAATTTAAATCAAACACACCCTAATTACAGTGTTGTGATAGTGAGCCAATTAAAGAGCAGATCTGAGAAAGGCTAAGTGAAACACAATCCAACAATGAGTCTAGCAGCATTGTGAGGAAGTCTCCATTTATTCATTCAGATGCTTTTAGTCAAAGTGACTTTTAAAGGAAATACAAGCAAATGTCAAAGAGATGGCAATATAAGTGATAAGATTTTAGTGCTACAGAGTAGAGTATAGTTTTGTTTCTTTGTTTGTTTTTGAGTTGTAAACATTAGGGGTTAGTCTTGAAGATAGTGATGCATTATGCTGTCCAGATTGAGGTTGGAAGTTCATTCCACCACTAATGCCCCCTTTCCACCAAGGCAGTTTGAGTACTGGTTCAGAGACAGAGCCTAATTTGAAACCAGTTCTTTGTTTTCCGACACCCGGGTCTGAACCAGGAAAAGTGGTTCTTGAGTAACACCAAAATGTTGCTGGTCTAGACTAAAGAACCGCTTACGTCGGGCTGTGGGCTGGGTAACTGTTAGAGCCTTTGATAATGTACCTTAAGTATACCAATGTTTAATACACTTTTACTTTACCGCAATATGATCAATTATAAGCAAACATGATAGTAGGTAGCTACATGCTAAGGCTAACTTTTTTCTGTATTAATGATAAAGTAATGTTATGTTCTTTCTCTATTTCAACCTCCATTTATAAAAAAATAACATCGAGCTGCACGTACACGTTGGATTCGCCCCGTTTGGATGCCAACGTAGTTTCGCAAAGCCAAGAGCATTAACAGTAAATCAACATTCGCCATTGTTGATGTTTTGTTTGTGTTTGCCGCTGCTGTGATAACGTTGCTGGGAAAGATGAGACGTAAACAGTGATGTAAGACTTGGCTCTGTGGTGGCTCTGTAGCCCATGGAAAGGCAAACCGGTTCTTAGAAGGCTCTCCAGTGGAACCAGCTTTGAACCAACACCAGCACTAGCTCTGATCCAGCACCCGGTTCTTTCTGGTGGAAAAGGGGCATAAGGGACTGTGAGTTTGAAGGTTCTGGTATGGGACCTCATACCTTGCTGAGTCTGTCATTAACTAAACTAAAGTGAGAGTAGATACCTCAAGGAGAGTACTGAGGTAAGGGGCTGCTGTTCCAGGCAAGGTCTATTACATGTGTATCAAGGCATTGAATCTGAATTTTAATGTGGTTGTTAAGTAATAATTGGAAATACATTGATTTGTTTCCATAGGTGAACACCATCTTCCAAACACCATCTTCAGGTTTAAAAACGATGCTCTATTATGCTCCAAATGGCTGCGAAAGTGGGGGATCCTTGAGAGCTCTCAATGTGAAGGGTGTAGCTTTTGATGAAAAGCCTTTCAAAATCTAAGTCTGTTAGCAGAGGCAAACACTGATACACAATAAATTGTGACCTTGCGCTAGTTGAAGGGTCATACCATGAATTTTTCATACAGCTCCCGCGTTAATCACATCTCTTTCTATTGATCCCTGAGCATGAGCAAGTGTTTGCCAACAGAGATTGACCAGAGACTAATTTAATTTTCACAGATGCTCAGTAAGGTAATTAGAGTCCGGGTCTGCTGATGAACCAGCTGACTAAGAGTGAGTGCCATAGCTCTGTGCTGTGCATTAAAACACATGGCTTTTGTCATGCTTGAAACAGAATACAAGGCAACACAAAATCTTTAGTCCCTGTGATCAATAGAGTGATCACAGGGTGAAGGAGAGTCTGATGACGTTGCTCTAATTGTTAACACAATAAGAAGGAGAGCACCAGTCTGACCTGTGGACTGGAAGACTCCTGGGTTGCACTGACAGTACCGCGATGCAAAGGCCTCCATCATCCTATCGATCTTCTGCGCCTCGCCCGGCAGTCTGAAGCTCCACAGAAATTGCCTGCACAGAAAGATTGTGTGGGTGGTTCAACCAGACACCCAGAACACGAGCAACAATATGAGGAGTAGGTTCTAAGAAATAACCCTCAGGTGATGCTCAAAGTTAGAAATACACTAGAGCTGCGATGGAACATGAGCACCACACCAACCCACCATAATGTCTCGACGCCTTCATCTGGTCAAATGTGTATCTGAAACACATACTACTGGTCGGAAATCTACAGGCTTTGCTAGACATTTTCTAATGCAAATAAACTCTTCTGAATTATTGGTTCTGTATGTTGATGTTAACATACTTTCTTCTTTAACAGTAACAAAATGAGATCTTTTTAAAAAGCATTCAAGCTACTCTGAAGCCCGGCTAAATCTAAACAAATCTGACAGATGTTTTGCAAGCTAGCTAAATACAGAGAACAAAACATTCGAAGTACATTGAAAAGTATATGTTCAGCTTCTCGTGTTCTGTAGATACAAAGACTTTGTATAAATGTTTGCTCATCTGGTTTTGCCTTCAGTCCCAATATTTTTTCCTAGCCTTTTTATCCTGTTTAGCCAATCACCTCACTTGTGCCTGCCCCTTTGACTCTGATTTCTCTTATGTTTTGGACTGTCTGCTATGGTTTAATAAAAAAATCTGCAATTGCCTTTGCCTTTGTTTGTGACAAGCAACACTCCAGCTCTGAGAGCACCAAAGTTGGATTAAAAACTTAAATCGATTTTCTACAAATTTCTACAAAACGAATGAATTACAACTATTTATTTCTCAACAAAACAAAAGAGTGTGCTAGAATTAGCACAGCCAAAAGACACAAACAAAATATGTTTATTGCTAACAAGCTGCTAATGTAGAGCTAGACATGCCTCTGGGGGAAGGACATCGATGGTTCTAGGGAGCATTTAACTGGACAATCAATAGAAACGATTCACAAATTTCTATCACTACAGATCATTTTCTATAAAGTGACATACTATAACATTTAAAATAAGAATCTCTACATTCCATTTTTTCCCGGATATATATATAGCAGGAAACTGGTACAAAAAATCTCTGAAACTCTAATTGTGCAATTCTGGTTATCAGAAAAAGTGAGAAAGGTTGCATTTAAAGATTGAAATAAATTCCACTGAGGAGTTTAATAAATTCCATTAGAGTTTAATCTATCAGCAGAAAAACAAATATTCCATAATACATATATCAAATTGTAAAGAAGTCTAAGTTTACAAAGGGAAATGAGTTTTCTCTAAACGATTATCAGTTTTATTCACATCAGTCCCTTGCATTAAAAGTCACTCACAACATTAAAATTTGAGTCTCGTCATCTCTGATCACTGGCTCTTAAACTGAAGGAACAGTAATACAAGTGTTGTTAACTATAGTAACTGTCTTGTTATCGGTTTATGCTTATGACATCACAGGGACATTTTAAAACCTGGAAAGACCCCTCAGACGATGCTCAATTTTATAAGTGAACTGGAGCTGACATGTGGCATGTGCAGAAACTACCCACCTTAACGCCTGGACGAGGTTGAGGTCTGCAAATTCATGGAGCTCAACGAAAGCCTGAAGCACTTTAATGTTGAAGTCATCCCTGTAAAAACAAAAAAACTCTCAAAATAAAGACAGAACAGCATGACTGCCAAGATCCCACCGATGTTGCTTCTGAACAGTTATAGTTATAGTTTTAGAGATCAGAGAATTTACAATGGCTCAGAGCCAAACCACTGCCCAGGATAATATTCAGACTTTTTGTCCGTCTAAGTTATGCAGCTTTGAATGCTGGTTGTTTTGACAGGCATGTCCCTAGAGGTGTCCCATTTACTCTTGAGAGATAAGAAACACATGTGGCCCCAGCCGTTTTTTTTTTGTTGTGTTTTTTTTTGCCGCACAGTTTTGTGGCTGTTCCACACAATAAACCCGGACCGTCAATTTCCGTAGGATTTAAGCCGTGCTCAGAAGCACCACTCACCCAACTTTACCAGAAGGGACAGAAAAAAATGAAACATGGTCTTACCGTTCCCCCAAGTAATCCCCGATGACTGTTTTGTTTAGACCCTCCCCTTTGTACAGGAACTGGGCTATATCTTCAGGAGTGTGCTGCAGGAGGTCATTCTCCAAGAGAAACTGGATCCCCTAAAAGTTAAACATGCATGTTATGTACCAAACCTCTCCAAACCTACACTGCTTTATTAACTGCAGATAATCCTGGATCTGTTACTGTGACTAATATTCCTGTGACCCACTAAAATCAGATTAGGCAAGTGCCTATGCTTTAAAAACAGAAAATCAGGTCAATTTTAATACCTATAAGAAGATTTAGTGTTCATTTATTAAGACTTGCCTTTTTGGGATCCATGTTGAATTTCTTCCTTCCCATGGCAATCTGTTTGTTTCTCTGTGTGGTTTTGCTGTAATTTGCGGAACGAGAACAAAACAACAGCAAAGCAATTATTCACATGTTGGTGCTTTCCTTAAGTGAATATGACATAAGACGACAAATATGCAAGAAATCCGAGAGTGCTTCATGATCATTTTTGGGCCTAGATGACTACAGGAAATGAAATATTCAAGATAGCAGAGCTTCACAAAATGCAGTTCTACACAATGCTGATGAATGTTTGAATTCTATGCAAATTAGTGTTTTGCATATTTTGGCTTTTGATGAGTAAAACTAAGTAACGAGCTCTAGTAGACGTATTTTATTAAGATATGTAAAAAGGGCACACTGCGTTGATGATAAACAAGAACAACATAAAACCTGATCTGCCTTAAATTCGATTGCCTGTTACATAGAGTACACGAATAAGCCAAAAAACGTAAATATTTGTGGAATATTTAGAAACTACTCAGAGTCACATTATTCTTGTGTTATAGCCCAAATTAACACCTCACAAAGCTTAAGCGAATGATAAACCTGTAGGTTGCTGTCTACTGGAAAAGAAGGAATGTGATCAGTTTGTTTTCAACTGTTTATACAAACAGTAAAATAAACGTGTAATTTCAGATCTCGGAAGGTCTTGAGTTCTATACACTCCCAACCCACTTTAAAAGAAACACCTGCTCATGTATGAAGTTAACTAATGTGGCAGTAGATTAATGCATAAAAGGTCAAGAGCTTCAGTTAATATTTACATTAAATGTGAATCCAGTGAACTTGCGAAGACTTTCAGAAAGGAAGGAAGGAATTATTATTATTTACTGTCCAGAATCCCAAATCCCCACCCAAATGAGTCTGGTTCGTCTCAAGGCTTCTTCCTGATGTCATCTCGTGTCGTTTTTCCTTGCCAACGTCACCTCGGGCTTGTTCGTTAGAGATAAATAGTAACTTATTTTTTAATGTTTTTTATCTTAGTTTCTATGCTTCTGTGGAGCTGTTTTGAGACAATGCAAATTGTTAAAAGAACTATGCAAATAAACTAATTAAATTGGATATAATTCAATTCAATTCCGTTTATTTGCATAGTTCTTGGAGTATTGCTGATCTACTATGATTTTCAAATATCCTGTGTGTGGAGGGTCTGCAAGCTGAAACGCCTTGTTAATGAGAGAGATTAGAGGAGAATGAGAGACCAGTCTGAGCTGTCAGGAAGCCTCTTTATAACTGTGGCAAGCAAAAAAGCATCTCAGAGCACACAAGACATTTATGAGGTGGAGGAGCTACAAGAGCCGAGGATCACATGGAATTCCTCTATGAGAACAGGAATATGAGGCTATCGTGGTCACACACTCACCCAAAGTGGATAAACAAAGATTAAAATAGAGCAGGTGATTTTTTTTTTTTTATTTAAATCTTCAGCTGTCCAGTTTGGGTGAGTCTGTGCTCATGATAGTCTCAGATTTGTGATGTGATTCCTGATGTGCTCTTCTGCTGTTATAGATCTTTCACCCCAAGGTTCGATGTTTATTTGTTATATTTGTAAAGAATGATTATTTGAGTAGCTATAGACTTTCTGTCGGCTCAAACTTGTCTGTCCAATTATCTTCTGATCTCTTTTTGGTATTTTCATAATTTTGTGTGTATATATTTTTACACATTTTGGTTTGTTGTGAATAATAACTGGAGCTCTTGACCTGTGTCTGCATGGTTTTTATAAATTCTGCTGCTGCCACATGATTGAATGATAATATCGCATAAATGAGCAGGTCTCCAGGTGTTCCTGTATAAATGGGGGCACTTTAATGTTGAAGTCATGTAAGTGTATTAAAACATTAAATAACAGACGTATTGCATTTAAAAATCCTGTTACACCCAAAACTGAAAACACAGTAAACTTCATTTAAAGATTACATTTCAACTGAAAGACACCTTTCCACTACTATGTTTAAAAAATAATGATTTAAAAAACATTACTACTACATTTTAATGTGAAATGTGTTGTCACATTGATTATCAGCTCCATCCACATCAATCTGTCTTTTCACCTGAAGTAAAAGACACTTTAAACATTTAAACACAAGCCTCAGCTCCATCTCTGTACTCTAATGAACATTGTTCATCACTGGTGATTATTTCTATCGTGTTGGCTAAATTTGGCTAGATTTAGTCTCCTGTTTGCTTCTAACATCTTCTTCTCTTCTGGAAAGGCTTTCCACTGGATTTTAGAGCGAGGCTGTGGGGATTTAAGCTTTACGAAGGTCAGGTAATGATGGTGGGTGAGGAGGTTTGGAGCACTATCAGAATTCCTATTCTTCCTAAAAGTGTTCAGTGGTGTTAGGTTCACTGCTCTATTCAGGACACACAAGTTCTTCTAAACCAACCTTATAAATCTCAGATCTCTATGAACTCTTAAGTTCTATTGGCAGATTATTTCGTTCCTTGTAAAGGAGCCTGTGAGTGTATAGCTCTGGAAACTTCTAGTTTTCCTGACATTAAATAAGACATGTAGCTTGTTCTTTTGGCACATTATTTTGCCAATGTTAAGCGTACATTTTTAAAAAGAGTCAAAAAACAGTGAAATACGTCTAGAACCTACAGTATATATGTCTTAATAATAATCTTTCGAATTGGTTTATTGTAATCTTATAATAAGAAACAGTAGTCACATTTGTCACTAAACTTAAAAATAAAAACTTTTTCAATTGTTAATAGCAAAAAAATAAATACATGTACGTACATTTTCTTTCTTAAAGTATAAGCATATGTCACTGTATACTACTGACCTACTGGTTTATACGATTTCTGCCACAGAAATATCCAACAATCCAAGGTGTTTCCCGACACATTTGAGAGGCAACACAATGTTACAAGCTTTCATCTCTTTTAATTTGACCACAGATTGTATGGATGCTGTTGCAGCTGCAATCGTGCCACACAATGATGTATTGCATTGGACAGATGACAGTGTATGAATGGATTGGGTTTACTGAACATGTTCGTGAGGACAGATCGCGCCACGTGACACTGCTGAACAAATAAAGGCGATTAGCACAGTAAGCAGCTGCATAGCTGAGTGCGTTAATGTGTGCTTAACAGTATAGTGTTGTTTAAGGTGAAATGTTTAACTGTCAGCGTTTTCTATGTGCCACATATTCGTGTTTGCTCATATGCAGAAAAAGATCCTGAAACTCACCTCTCTCCCACACAGGTGAGCTGCTCGATTTCTGTCATCACTTCTGCAATCTCAAACTTCAACCTCTGCCAAAGTGTTCAGAGAATTAGCCTTCTGTGTGCGAAAGTCTCGCAAATGATTACACTTTATTCGTTTCTTATAGCTTGTACAGGAATGATCGACATAAAGAAGCTTAAGAAGCTTAAAACGATGACATGCCTCCATACAGTACATAGCTCTTAAGGACATGCTCGTTTAGGAAAATAATCAGTAATCAGTGTTGAGATGTTTTATTCCTAAATGATATGCTAACAATTATGATTTGTAATTTATTAATTAATGACACTGCTTACCTTTACTATTCATTTATAGTTACGCTAAATGTAGCTGAACATCCATGAAACAAGTCGACCCTGTTATCACTTATGTTATAGCAGCTATAAACTGTTATGTTATTAAGAATCCAGGATGCACGACCCTCTGTCATGAAGATTTTCTCATGAAGGAAAATGTACTGTTACAAATCACAGACTATGGAATGTCTTTCCGTCAACTCTAAACATGTGCTAAATATGTGCTCCTTACAGAAAGCTTTATCACCTCAATGATAGATTGTTTTTTAAACACATTTTTTAAAGACATTTTTTCTTAGCCATGCACATCACTGTAAATGTATGATAACGAAATGAATAAAACATATACGATATTATAATAATATAATAAAAGAAATGATAACATATAAGAATGAGTTTGTAAATCTAAACCTGTCATTTCACATAAAAGATCTTCTGACCAGTCAGATTTGAGAATATACACAGCACTGTGGGATAAGAAATAGTAAAATGCAAAACAATAAAAGACAATTTGTTGCTAAGGGAAGATATTATGCAAAGAAGTCATGAACTATGCAAAAGTGATGCAGGAAAATGAGATAGAAATAGCAACCTAAAATATCTACAGACGTAGAATACATAAAGATTCTTACCTCGATGTCATCCAGTAGTTCCTTTTTCCTGCGCCGTATGTTTGTCAGCTCGTCCCTTTCATCCATGGACAGATCTTCAGGTACTACAAACGAGATTGTGGGTAAAGTTATGAAGGTAAAAAGAATGTCTGAGGATTTACTTTATAAAGGATAGAAATATCCAAACATTTTGGCTTTTAAAAGCAGGATTTTGACTAAAAACAAGAAGCCTTCAAGCATTAGACGAATTTAGTTCCAACTGAGCCGCTTATACATTTAATGGAATAATTCACATTTACTTCACCAGCCAGGACCTACAGTATATATGCCACTCTCTTAGTGAAGAATTTACACATGCAACTATTACACTTCACAACTAGGAGAAGTGTAATAGTAGAAGCGGAGCTGTGAACAGTAGCCCCTTTGCATCCTTAAGATGTTTTGCATCCTTAAGATGTGACCTGAGATGAGTCACATGAACGGCAAGGAAGTAGGTCACTTTTGCATTTGGTCCATAATACACACTCCTCCACCCTCTAATGCTAACTGTATCTACTGATTCTGGAAGCAAAACCCTTAGCTGACTCATTTCGCTAAGCTGCTTTGCAACTCATCCTCCAACAAATCCCAATCATCTTTCATCAATAGTACATGCTCTATATTTAGCTACAAAGACTCGAACCATTAGTTTCAGGATGGTGAGAACTCAGAGTGCCCGCAGTGATGGATGTGCTGCCAAGCTCTGAAGACATGAACATCACTACGACTCAAGCGTGTGTGAGGCCATCGACGACAGTGTGTTATCGTTTCAGAGCATAACAATGTCTTTGTAGTGAGGAAAGACCAAAGGACACAGACAGGCACATAAGCTGCAATTGTCACTATCAGTCTGTACAATGCCCCAAACCTCCTACACTGCTGTAAAGAATTCACTCACTAAATAAAAGGCTTGAATGTCTCTGATTGCTCGGTCGCGGAGCTCAATAACAGGCACCCGCTGTTAGTTTGAAAGAACACACTGGTGTTCAAAGCACAGGGATAATTTAACATTGTTGGATTTCATGCTCTGATAGAGGGACACTGGCAGGAGGAAAGATTGTCACTGTGATCAGGGATGGACAAAAGATAAATTCATCATTCATTCTTGCTAGGAAATGGCAGCTCAGTAGTTAAGATGTTGGACTATTAATCAGGAGGTTTTAAGTTCAATCCTAGAACCACCGAGCTGTTATTGCTGGGCCCTTCAGCATGGCCCTTAACACCCTTTTGACCAGCTACACAGTCGTTCCATTATGCCGTGGAATGGAAATCGACTTATCAGATGTTTTTAATCAGTATAAATTAATGAATTATTTTCTGGGTTAGTTTAAGGATCTTTGTCACATGCAATAAACTTAGATCTCCCAGCAAGTAAACACTACAATGTGCAGCCCATTCACTTGTTTTAGTTTAACTGACTAAGCTAGTACGCTGAGTTAGTTAAGTGCATTAACATAGAATAAGGAAACAAACAAGCATAAGCATTCTGCACCATGAACAAAATGTCGGTAAGTTTCGGTTATGAGATGTAATGTTGTGTCCTTACATCACACATATCAGAGATTATTCGAATCTGGTTAGCGTCTTTCTTTTCTCTCGTTAAGTCACCATGTGGTGACTGTGTGTACTGTAGTAAGCTGGAGATTTCTTAATGCTGGATTATGTTTTACTTGATTTCTGTCACTGTTGCAATATAACGGTGCTTTCCTTATTCTGAAAAGCCTGTATATATTTATTAATGGTTTTTACATTGTAAAAATCGTTCAACCGTCATCTCGTTGAGGCAGAGTGCATTAGTGGAGAAAGACAGACAGGCATCAATATGCAGCTGAGTCTCCATATGCGTCAGAGAGTCAATGAATTGAACCAATGAGAAGTGCCTTGTGTGGCCCAGTGTGTCAGTATGAGTACAGCAGCACATCCACAGGCTCCATAACATCAACTGCACAATATATGGAATGATTACATGCAAAACATCATGCAAATCCTCTGTCTGGCTTGTTTCTATAAAAACACTAAAGGAAGACAATACACACAGTCTTGGTTTCTTCTGAAAAATGTAAAGCCTGCTCTCTTTAAGCCTGAGTCATGCTGACTAATCTAAGTAGCTCCTTTAACCAAGTCTTGTGACTGCTAATGCTTCTTAAAGCATGCATAAAGCAGTAAGAGCTACAGATGCAGAAAACCTGTACTAATACTTCATTTTTAAGCAGTGGAATACTTTAGCCATTGCTACTGTTGGCCAAAGAAGCCACAGCTAAGTCTGCTAAGCACTAACAAAGGATTCATTCAGTCTACTGTCTGCAGTAACTTCAGCTTGAACACCATTTAGTAATCAACTAAGTGCATACCTACTGTCTGTTAATGTACGGCTACAATCAATAGAAGAAAAAACAAAACAAAAACACATGGTCATATGTGACCAATCGTTCCAGAGATGTGACTGAAGACAGGAATAGGCGAGGCATCCTGATGTTCTCCAGAACAGCCTGGAAACATTAGAGCGTACGACGATTGTGTATTGCTCTCACTCTGTAACAATGGCAACCCAAACATACGGCGGCAAGCTTCATAGCAGTTGAGCAAACTCAAACCTCCTCAAACCATATTAGCTTTAAAGTAGGAAGAAATAAACTACATACAGTACCTTGCCTCCCGAGCCACATCTCACTTTCTTCACACCTCATGGTAGACACTTATTTTGACACTAGATTTCTTGTACAAATTGGAGCATTTGCAGCTTTTTCCCCTCACTACAAACTTACTGACAACCTGCCCGCATTTACGCAGAGGCTCTGAGGTTCGGAGAGCATCGTTTGCATACCAACAGCAAGCAGGCTTTCAGGTTAAACCGGTCTATCTATCTGCTTCCTTGAGGAAACGTGGCCTACAGTCAAATCTGCCTCGTGATGTAAAAAAAATTCCAAAACACACAGGGGACAAAAAAGCTCACTCAGAATTTAGTCTTGGTGGGCTACATAACTACTTATTTTAGTTACACTACACTACAAACAATGTGGAACTGCAGACTCTGTATCTCTTAGAGCTCTATTCTTTCAGGCTCAGTTGCTGTTACTGGACATGAGCCACTGATTTACTTATAATCTGTACTTTCATAAAGGTAAAAGGTGTACTTTCTTAAAAGCATAAAGGTTACCATTGAAATTAACATTATCATTAACTTTATTTAACATTAAATTAAATTTCCCAAGGACAGTTTTCATTTAGAATTTTAGGAGCAGCAATGAGAAGCTTTTTGGGAAATTCAAGAAAATCACCATCGTAAAGCTGATTGAAAAAATGCCAAAATTGTGGGTCGATCCCCAGCCAGACAACTGGTGTTTCCTTTTGTGCACGTGTTTATGGTTTCTATGTGAGCTGTGCCACGCCCTTACCTTGTTTCTGACTTGTCACCTGTATCTTGTTAGTTTGAGATTAAGTGTATTATAAATGTTTGTCCAGGTCTTGAGGTGGGGGTGAGTCAATGTTTGTATGCTACTGTATGTGTGCTTCATGTTTGAGGTGCAAGACAACGTAACGGCAAGGAAGACCAACGATCAGGTACTCTGTCTGTCCGTGGCCGACGTGAGGAGAACTCTATGCAGAGTTAACCCACGGAAGTCTGCTGGTCCAGACAACATTCCTAGCAGGGTGCTCAGGGAATGTGCAGAACAGCTAGTGGATGTCTTCACTGACATTTTCAACATTTCACTGAGCAGCACTGTTGTTCCTACGTGTCTCAAGACAACCACCATTGTCCCCGTCCCAAAGAAGTCTACAGTGTCCTGCCTCAATGACTATCGTCCCATCGCACTCACTCCCATCTTTATGAAGTGCTTCGAAAAACTCATCATGAGGCATATCAAGACCCTGTTACCACCCTCACTGGACCCCCTACAGTGGGGAAGTCGTGGCCTAATGGTTAGAGAGTCTGACCCCTAACCCTAAGGTTGGGGGTTTGAGTCTCGGGCCGGCCACGACTGAGGTGCCCTTGAGCAAGCCACGGAACCCCCCAACTGCTCCCCGAGCACCGCAACATAAATGCTCCGGGTGTGTATTCACGGTGTGTGTGTTCACTTTGGATGGGTTCGCTCCACGGACAATGCCATTGCCACGGCTCTTCATTAAGCCCTCACCCACCTGGACAATAAAGACAAGTACGTACAAATGCTGTTCATAGACTTTAGTTCAGCATTCAATGCAATCATCCCTCAGCACCTGATTGAGAAGCTGAGCCTGCTGGGACTGGTCCAGATCTGGTCAGTCCGGATCAGGAACATCATCTCCAGCTCCACCACACTGAGCACAATGTTTTGCACAATCTTTTACTATATCTCAGGTAACTGCTGCTATAATACTGTGTTCATTCTAGTATTTCTGAACATGCAATATTGTTGAACATACAGTATTTACACTGGTCGGCACTGTTTCTTTTTATTGTCTTTTGTGTATTGTCTTGTATTGTCTTTTGTCCTGCACAGTATTGTCTGTCTTGTTTAGGTTGTCCTGCACTGTTTGCACCAGGTTGCGCAGTTGCCCTTTATGTATCTAGGATTAACTTAGTAAGTCCTTAGCTCTGTCTTTGTTTTAAGTAGCACCATGATCCTGGAGAAACCTTGTCTCATTTCACTGTGTACTGCAACAGCTATATATGGTTGAAATGACAATAAAAGCTTCTTGACTTGACTTGATGTGTATGTTGCCAGCATTCTTATGTTAGTCATGGTGTCTTGTATGTTATTTTTTACGTGGTTAGTCTATGTTTTTGTATAATAAAAGTACCAAGCGCACTGGAACCTCACATTTGGATCTGGTCTCTCTTTTCCACAAGTGGACGAGCCACGGGCGGAGATCCGGGAGTGATCCGGGAACCCCCCGAGCATGTTAAAGTACAACACAGAAACCATAATGACAGCTTTAGACTGCAATTAATGCAAACAGGTTTGCACTCAAGTCTCCATCACAGAAAAGTTAATAACTTTAACAAGATAGGCTTCATGGTAAAGTTATAGAAGGGGAATGATCCAGTGTCACCCAGATGAGGATGGGTTGCCTTTTGAGTCTGGTTCCTCTCAAGGGAATGTCGTCTCAGGGACTTTTTCCTTGTCACTGTCGCCTCTGGCTTGCTCATTAAGGGATAAACTGATAACATTTCTAAATTTAAATTTCATGTCCTGAATTTCTAGATTTTTATATACACGTATTTCTGTAAAGCTGCTTTGTGACAATGTGCTTTGTTAATAATGCTGCACAACTAAAATTCAACCAAATTTATTTCACACTTTTCTTTGCCACAGCATTTTTTCTATCTTATATTTTATAGGAACCTATTAAACCCTACAAAAGCATGTGTGTCCTTTTGACCATTATATACCTCAAGAAAAGACAGGAGATCCCATGGACACAACATGTCACTTACTCAGAAAGAAAACTGCACAGCTCATTAGTCTGTAGAAGTCAATTAGAATGGGAAAAAAGAAAGATATTTGGTCCCAAAAAAATCCGAAAGATTCTGTTGTTCAAATGTCAATAAGGGTCACTGAATAGGAAGCCGTGTCATTCAAAGAGAATTCGTTTTTCAAGAAAGGTTACCTATTACGGTTTCTAATGACTGATTCAGTCACACTTCCACCCCTCAGTCGGCATCAAGTCCATTTAATGTCTGCGCACAATTTAGTTAAAAAAAAAAAAATTAGAAACAAAAACTTCCTCTGTGTATCCCAGAAAAAACATATCCAAACCAGCTGAGCACTGGTTCATTTACAAATGCCACAGATATACGTAATTTTTGGAACAGTGCTTACTTGTATTTCTTTAATTAGTACCTGACAGAGGTTACATTGCATTTCTCCTATTTTTCTGCCCCCTCCCTTATTTCCTGCCTCAATGCTAATGCAGTATCTAGCCTTTCTCACTGGCTGCCACATGTTCTCCACTACAGATGCTTCCTAAAAATACACCTCATGGCCATTTAAATCCAATCACTCCAGCTGAATCATAACACATTCTCCCAAACGCCTTCACATCAGGACAAACACACAGATCTCCAGCTTGCTAAGGGAACAGCTCCGTGCGACTGGAAACTCTGAACCGATTATTAACCAGACAGAACATTTCTCCATAAAGTTTCTGCCAACGTCTGGATCTAATTGAAGAGCTAAAGCACGCTGGATCTCTGGAAGCCATGAGCTCTGTTATTACCAACTCGTTTTACAAGCAGCTTTCAAAAGAACTGCTTTGCCCGGTGACTCGTGCTTGCAGGGGGTCACGTGTCTTTTATCGAAGATGTCCTGTCTCTGATGTCTGATCATCTCACTGTCCCTCAGATGACTTACTCAGGAAATGAGTTTAGTGTCTGATTCCAGACGAGTGATAGAGGCCAACAAGCCTGTTTATATTGGCTCTGGCTCTCCAGACGCCACAGCTGTAAACGAACAACGAGAGCTGGGGGATGGTCGTTCCAAGTCTACACTTTTTGTAGATGTGAGAGGGAGACAGCTTTGTTATGACTGAAATATGGTTGAGCATCCATTCACAACAGCTCTGATTGGTTTTGTAAGAAGATTTTTTTAATGGCCTCACCTTTGCCACACATATTTTGACAGAAATATCCTTGAATCTTTGAGGGCTTTTCCACACTTGGATCCCATACTTGAGTCCACACCCAGGACAAATTTATACTTGTATGGAGGAGGTGCTCATAATCACACAGAACTTACAATCAATCGTTCAATTCTACTTGGAACTTGGCTCATCCAACTTCCCATCGTTTTAACACTAAGATGATGAAAAACAGGGATTTTGTATGCACGACATGTCATTTGGGCAGAAATTATACAAAGGATCAAATCCTTGTGAGAATTCCAAGAATTTAAGAAATTCAGCCATGGACGCTTGTACAAGACATGCATTTTTTTGCTTTTACTACGCTTCCACCTCAGAGGTGAGCTAATTACAGTACAATGCTCTGGTCAAATCCTGAAAATCAGGTTTTATATATCAATAACATTCATACTAGCATTTCCCCAGCATCCGGAAAGTAAATACGTGACAAGATGAACAACTCTGCATGCTGCGCCGACTACGAATAGCTCCCACGCCTAATGTGGACCACTAAAGCAAACCCAAGCCACCGTTTTCAAACCGGCCAGAGATTGGGTTTCTGGACTATTTCGAAGCTAGAAAACAGCATTGACATTTCACCAACCATGTTAAAGTGTGAAATTACTCGAAATGGTTTTCATTCTAAGCTGTAAAACAGTCATTGCTATTACAAATCCAGCTGTAAGGACTGACACTTTGAAGCAAACATGCCAGTGTTTTTCAAATACTGCTTCCCAGGTCAGTCTTAATTACTGCTACAATACATCACACCTGGAACTTCTGGGAACAATCGTGTTCACCTCAATACCAGGAAGAAGTGACACATTTCTCCCATGGGTTACGCTAAAAGTAATTGTGTCAGGACTTATCCTCCAACACAGGTTGTGTGATGGTTTTTTAGACTTCATCATAATGCAACTTCTAATCTGATAACAACTATTAACATAATATGGATTATTTCATATTCTAGCCCTAAGAAATATCTCTACCGCAGCTGAGAACTTATTTGGATAGTCGCTGACTGTGGTTTAATGAACAGTGATTATGCCTTTCTGATACATAGGTGAAATATGTTAGGACTACATAAATAAAGCTGAGAAATACAGAGTGTCTGACATACAGTACATTATGAAATTTGTGCAGGCTGTTAGAGTTTCTTTCACTGATATTCAGGATAGAACAGCTGTGTGATATGAAAGCAGGTCGCCATAATGCACTAATGCTTCAGAGGACTGGATTAAGAAGCGGAATCAAATTCATCTGAGACAGATAACCAGTGTAACCAATCCAGGTCAGAGAGTAACGTCACCTCGTGTTCATCAGTAGAGGTGCCACTCTGAAAAATAACACATACTAGATGCTGTTGCGTTTAAAGCGCCATTAGTTTCTATTAAAAACACACACAATATCTTTACACACACACACACACACACACACACACACACACACACACACACACACACATACACATACACACACAATGTCTCCACATGTTTAAGTTTTACGTAATGAAGTAATGACCATTCATTCTTCATTGTTGATCCAGAAATGTGCATGGTTCGTGTCATGGATGCGTCAACTGACACCGTTCAGAATTGCTCAGAAAAACAGAGCAGCTGCAATACACTCAAATGGACATGTGACGTGATGCGATGTGACATACATGAAGATTGCCGTTAAAACTGTGTACAAACCTAGCATGCCCTTACTCCTGCTAGGCCTGTTGGGAAACACCATGACCCACATACTGCCTTCAAACCATATTAGTTTTATGAAATCTCTCTCAGTGACAGTGATGCACAATACTGAAATCATCGGATTTCTGTAGTGACTTATCTATAGATAATTGAGAACAATATTTCCTTTGCTGGTTGGTCGTCCGGACAACAGATCATGAACCAGGTATTTTTGAGTTGGGGAAACCTGCTAATGTAAAGAGGAAGCTAGAAATAGCTGTCACTTAGTACATAACTAAGCGCACAAACAAAAAGGGAAGATTGAGGATCAATCCAGTGAAATGTTCGATTTATGCGAGATTCACCAACTTCATTGTGAGAGATTTAGGGACTTCTACATGTAATCCATTCCAGGAAAAAGATTCCAGCAGTTAGTAATCCTTAACTCTCTTATGCTACACACATGCACACACCCACACACTGTGCAATTAACATCCTCTCAGGAAGAACATCACATATACACAGCTGGACTGATGTCTCCATCCCAAGTCCATTCCTACATAAGAACATGATTGTTGTATCAGGTCAAATTCTTACTCACATACACATACCAAAGTGCACATACATACACATCTGGCTGTTCATACTGCCAAAACTGGGGTACAGACTTGAGAATGAAACAAGATGCATGCTTCCATAAATGCAGAATCACTCACACACGTAAAAGTTTGCAACATGCATGTGTATGTGTAACGTTGCTTATCTTAGAATGAATCTTTGATGGATGATGAGTTATGAATGATATAATATGCATATATAATATGCATATTATATATATGCAATATATAAAGTAAGACCACTGAATTTGCCAAAAAAAAAAAGCAGCTGAAATTTCTAGTACCGAATGTACACAGTTGAAGAGTTTTTAATGATTAGACTAGGTATAAGCCTCTGAGACCTACTGTATTAGCTCTACAGAAGCTCATACCTAGTCACATAATAAACCAATTAGACTATTTACTAACAATAATCATTAGGTGAACTTTAGCATTAAAACTACATAAAGGTGTTTCACTGGCACCTGGTGTGTTTCACTGTCAAAAGGTGTGATATTTTAGGAGGCAGTGAACAGTCAAGTAGGCACCTCAAGTAGGTGTTATAAAAAGAGAAAAATGGGCAAGTGCAAGATGACCGCACCAGAGCATCTCCAAAACAGCAGGTCGTGTGGTGTGTTCTAAAGTATGCAGTGGTTAGTAGAACAGGTGAACCAAGGACAGGGTCATGAGCACCCACATTCCCACTGATGAGCACAAACTGCTCAAAAAGTTAATGCTATGAGAGAAAGGTGTCAGAACACACAGTGCATCACAACATGTTGGTGCCAGATACCACAGCACACCTTCAGAGGTCTTGTGGAGTCCATGCTTTGATGAGTCATAACTGTGGTTACACAACAGGCACCTACACAATATTAGGCAGGTGGTTTTAATGTTATGGCTGATCGTTGTACATTTGTACACATTTAATTAGACTCACCTAAAAGATGTTACTGTTATGTTTGGCTTATGATGAGTAACAGAACAAAAAAGACTTCACGAACAGATCCATGTTCTATGATCATGATTGTGGTCTGTGGGTGAGAAGGATTGTACTGTACTTGTTTTCATCCATGTCGATAAACACAAGTTATCAGGGCAGTTTTTGAGCTCATGTATATGGTATACTTATAGCACTTTCCTCTGAGTGTGTCATTCTGCCCTGTACATGAGCACCAGTCTAAAAAGATGCAGTAGGGTGGCTTCATATGTCGCAGAAGAAACTTGTGTTCGTCTTCACTTTCCCTAGATGTGACTAGATGTAGTGTGTTATAGGTGAAAAAGGAAACAATTTGTGTATGCGGTTTGCTTTCAATTCGAACCTGGTCCACTGCGAACCAGAGCGGGATAAAGAGCTTACTTATGAGAAACACAAGAATTTTGTTTATGAAATTTTTGTTTAATTCCGTGCAACTGATAAGCTATTTTTGTAGAGTAGTGCCTTAATGTTTTCACTATGGAAATCTTATGGTCATGTAAGCTCATGCTATAACAAAGCTTTTCTATACTGTGTAATGCTTTCTCATGATTTTCCGTTTTCCCTGTCCCTGTGCAAATCATGATCGCTATCTTATAAGTGTGCTATAACAGGAAAAACACTGAAGAGTGCAACACAGGGCATCCCCTGGAACTTGAGTGGCATGAATGCTGTAACCAACTACAAAATATTCAGTCACACACAACTGACAACGTCCTTTTAATTTTGTAGTAAATGACACGGGGTGCTTGGGGTAGTAAAGGTTTTGGGGTGCTCATGTTCAGCATTTATTTTTCATGTCACACTCCACAGTAATGCTTAATGGCACATATTAAATAGACACTCAGCACGAATTTGTAGCTTTTCTATGTACCCCTACAAGGGGCAAAATTTTCATAGAAAAGTTCCAAAAAAACAAAATGAGTTATATTTTTTAATACTAATGTCTCTATCTTCAAAGTAGATGATGACATCAGACCCATATCTGGTCCCTAAAATGCCCCAAGTGCTGGCTCATGAGCATTTAAAATTTGAATGAATTAACTTCAACCACTAAAGTTCTTTGTAAAGTTAACCCAAAAGAGGGAAAACAACTGAGTCTGAATGCCAACAGTGTCCCGACTAATTTGATACCATACTTGCTATGAGAAAATCTGATATATGTTTAAAGTGACTGAAAATGTAAGATACCGATATCCAAAATGCTAGTGTGCTGGTACAAAACCTCACAGGTTAAATCTAAGTATACAAAGATATGTAGATTTGGAGCATGTTGAAAAGGGTGCAGATTCGCAAATACTCCTTCAAACGCTTTAGCTGCCATTTTAAGGCTTTATTTAGATAAAGAAGGAAAATAGACATATATGTATTCTTCTTATTATAATTATAAGTTTAGACATTAAGGTGCTAAAATCCCTTATGCCTGTAACAGTCAGATTGAACGCAACAAGACGGTTTATGAGTGCACCATGAAAAAAAAAAAAAAAAATCAGACCTCTTTGATGCAGATTAGTAAAAAGGAACCCAGCGTATGAAACAGACTTCCTCACCACACGACATGAGACGTTCTCATGTGGCACGGTTATTGCAGCCACTTCACCACTAATAAAGACTGACAGGATAAAACTGGGCGTGAAGAAAGGAATAATAAAAGTAAAATCCATCATATTGCATTGCAGGTATTTTCAGGGTAGATGAGGCATTCAGGTAACGATTAGGCTTGAAAGGAGCCTGGGTAATAATAATAATAATAATAATAATAATAATAATAATAATAATAATAATAATAATAATAATAATCAGGAATATGAAAGGATGTGGAAATAGTTGTATAACTGAGAGAAATACAGCACAAGGCAAAATCTGCATGAAAGCTGTTACATTTAAATACTTACATTTAATAGACTTGTGATCGAACGAAACAGCTAACAGCAAGAAACCTTTTTTTTTAAATAAAAGATTTATTAAAAACAAAGACTATGATCAACTCATAGTCTATGATTCAAGCATTTGATCATTTTCTATATTCAGTATTAATGCACATAATTATAATTCAGCCTGGTTAATTAAGATTCTTGGCAAAACGTAACCCAAGACACTGAAGTGTTCATTTGCCTGATGGGCTAGTAAAGAGTTACGATATGTCCGTTACTGCATAGTATGTCATCCCTCAAAGAACTCTATGCATATGATCGAATATATAACACGATATACACAGGGATACACCTTTTTCCTGTATCTTCAACACACCGAGCATTGTGTTATGTAATTTTCCGGGTCCTGAATCTCCCCACCTACACCAGCCTACTCTTTCCTCTTTTAGGAAAAGCCACTTCAGAAAGAAAAAACTTAGAGCTCCAGGGATGAAAATATTGCAAACACAGAGAAAGTTTCATGTTTTGTTTTTTTTTCCTCTGGATTTTATTCCCCTGCACAGCTTAGCACTCCCCAGACTAGTGTATAGCATGACTTCCTTTTGCGTGGGCCTGATGAATAGCCTTCAGCCTGCCTCGCGCCTTCTTAAATTCCCCCAATACTGACGCATTGTTTGCCTAAACGTGTTTCCAATTTAGCAGTTCTCAGACTTTTAACCCTGAATTCCATGCTACCATGCAGCATTTCTTTCTGTCTGTGAACAGAGGTGCCTCTGTGAAGAAGATGCTTTAAACGGACGGATTTATGGAGCAAGTATATCTTCTGTGTTTTAGCTTAACAGAATCTAAACTGAGTGTATTGATACACAAGAGGCCATTTATGAAGACAAGCAGACTCAACAATAACCTTTTGTTTTTGTTGTTTTTTTTAAATCAGCAGCACAAAGCAAAATCTCTGTGCTGAATGTTCTGTTCTACAAATAATGCCCTCATATATTTTGTTTGCACAATTGGACAATGCTTACAGAAGTCATCTTACTGCATATTCATTGAAATATTACTGCAGTTAAGATAATCACGCTAAAAACAAATATTCCCAGGCTCAGAGTTGCCCTATAGTTTTGAGATCACGAGTCCTGGTGATGCTGTCAGTGGCTAGGAGTCCAAGAGAGCAAAAAAAACTGTAATCTCAAAGAGGAAGGGGATGCTAACTGTCCCCTCTCAATCACAGAGACACTAGTCAATCACGGCTGTCTGTGAGCTCATCCTTGCAAATGTGTGGTACCTAAAGAAAACCCCTGAGGCAATGGGAGAACAAGCAAACACCACATACACAATGCAGAGATGAGAATGTGAGACAAATATGCTAAGTACTAAGCCACGGTGCCCAATGACTCTCCGTCAAATTTGTGTCAGGTTAAATCTGTCCATAAAGTGAGAGTACACCAATTCCACTCTCAAATACAACAATTTAGGTGTATCTGGTCAAACACATACCTGGTCAGAATGAGTATAGAGTTATGAGTATTATTTTAACAATCTGAAAATAAAAGCTTGATTTCCAGTCAATTGAATAAACAAAATCAGCATCAATATAATCAAAATAGCAAGTAGGACTACAGAAAGTAGAGAAGTGTAAAGATACAATAGAAACAGCAAATAACCTTGTGCTAAGTCACCGTCCTTCATTTCAGTCACATCAGTCATTCATCTGGATGTGGAGTTTTGGGCAAACGGGTTTTTCATAGAGATTACTGCAACTATTTTGAGGTTATTCATTCGTATCAGTACTAAAACAAGCCAGTTGTGACTTTAATCATTTTGGTAATCTGAATTTTAGACTTGGAAAAAAAAAAAAAGTTTCTTGTCAGCATTTTTGAATGAAATTTATTTGTTCAGCACAACATCTTGACTCACTTACATGTACAGATAAAGCATGAATTAAATCTGACTTCAGTTACATCTGACATAATCTAATCTAAAATGAATATAAACCTATATAAAATTACTTGCTTTCAAGGATGGAAAGGATTAAGCTTTCTACCTGACTATGTTCTTTATAAAACGGTCTCTTTATTTCCAGAAGCTTCAAACAAAAACACCTCAGCTTTAACTGAATAAATATTGTCTGCTCTTTGTTTTGGATGGTTCTTTCCTCAGAATTGGATAAAGTCACGGTGACACTGAATCTGTTACTACACTTCCTACACTCTGTGGGTCAGTCTGTGTGCTGTATGGCAACCTGCATCATTCTATCCAGTGGTGAAAAGTATGTTTGTAGACGCAGCAAAGATAAACAGAATACATTGCCATGGTGTGTCTGGAATATCGGTTAGTGTATATTCAATTCTTATTTATAGAACTGTTGTGTAAAAGCAATTTATAAATCACTTCTGGTCCACTAATTGTTTGTGTTCACATTGTGAAAAAATCCACTTAAAAGCCCCTATCAGTTACTATAGTATTATTAACAACATCAACAGTGGATACTTTTCAGCAAAAGGAATATAAGTGATGAGGATGAAGATGAGAAAGAAGAATTGGGATGCTAACTATCTGATGTGCTTTAAAGAGAGTGTAGACTTATTTGGTCGCACTGTGTCGGAAACGTCACTCACTTTATATTAATCTCTTGCTGTATAAAAGCAGCATCTCACTTTTTATACTGAATATCATCCTTATTGATATGTGGCTGTACGTAATCACAGCCACACTGATATTCAGAATAAAGTGCACTCTTGCTTGTACTTACATCACACTCACAAACATCCTGTTGTACTGAATACCAGCGTCAGTACCAGAATATCAGCACTGCTGATATTACCTAAAGGAGCACTCTTGCCTAATTATCACACCTGTATAAAATACATACGTGTATAAAAGAGATGTGTATACAGGTGTGTATACTGAGCTTGTGTGTACATAAATGACATGTAAATACTCAACTAGTGGAGAGGAGCTAGCTTCCATACAGTTGAAACTGATTCGTTATTTGCTTTTAAGTCATGCACAGTTTCTAGAATCCGGCACGGATTTGTTCATACGTACCAAGAGACAGTGACAAGCAAGTAGTTTAGGTGTATGAGTCCTTGAAAGAGAATGCAAAAGCAATTAACTCAGCATTGCAGCATTGCAAAACAGGAGCACAGCCAAGCAGCAAATTTATCCCAGAAAAAAAGAACAAACTGACAGTCACATCCCTGACTGTGATGGAAGAACTATTTTTATGTGTCAAGAAAGCACTTTTGGTGCTCTCTGCCCTGTATGAAGTCATGGACAACAGTCACGTTTTTCTCCTGGATGTCCACCAACAGGTTTTTACATTAACATTAGCGGTTTGCAACCATCCAAACAAGGGGAGAACCACAGGAACTTGCCTGAGGTTAACCTAATAAAAGTTACCTCACCCGTAACTTTGATAAACATCGATACTCAGCAGACAAATTCAAACTGGCTTGTAGCCACACACAAAATAACCACCGTCTGAACCAAAGGTAATATCAATAAAATCAATAATATCAATAAAGTAATATCAATATTACTCACATATATCTGAGAGCATTGTGATATCTTTTTAATCTGACAAAGTGAGTCAGTATACTGTAGACAGGCTCGCACAGTGGGTGACAACACTGATTAGTGTTTTGCAGCAGGGGAGCGTCTCTTCCGACACTGGGGGTCTAATCCAGTCTCCCTGCTGTATCAGACCCAGACAGCTACCGTTAAACACACACTGGCCTCTCAGTGCAGGTTTAATAACCCAGGGCCTTGCTAGTCTGAAAGGGAAAGCCTAGAACTTTACATGAACCCCAGTCGATGATATTGGGTGATCTGACACACTTGTGCTCAAGTCCAGGGGCTGCACAATTATAGATTCAATAAATGGTCCAAATGTTCAAATAGTTTTAGAATCTGGGTAATCTGGTATCCTCTGTGATGGTTCAGTCAGGTTCGAGCACATGGCCATATGCATGTAGGCTCTGGCATTTTCAGTCACTTTATACAGAAGAGCCCCTACATGCTACAATAAGACCACTGTGCTTACTAGACTAGAACAAAAATATACAAACTTGTCCAGACATTATGTCTGAGACCAAGAAAAGACTTCTTCACAACACTCCATGCAAGACAGTGATGCCTTAATAATGAAATATCAATGAAATATCAATCCTAATAGACGAATAATTAAAATCTAATTGTGTGATATGTAACAGAATGTGGATAATAAAGTGAAGTCATCTAGATGTGCAGTATAAGGACTACTGCTCCCTATTCTGTATACACACACTCAGGTGCATGACAGTGATACAGCTCTTTCCTGTAATTAAACAGGACCCAAATTTAACAGTCTCTATTTACTTGTCAGGTACACTCATTGGCCAGTTTATTAAGAACACCTGGACACCTTTTTTATTCATGCAGTTATCCAACCAGTCAATGACAGCAGCACAAAAACATACAAAAACAAGTCAAGAGCTTCAGTTCATTTTTAAAAGAATAAAAAGAAAATGTGTAAAGTCGAATAATCACTCTTTACATTTGTGGTGAGCAGAAAAGCATCTCAGAATGCATATTGAGCCAAACCATGAAGAGTATAAGCTACAACAGCATAAGAAAACATCAGGCTCATTTCCTGACAACCGAAAACAGCAATCTGAGGCTACAGTGGCCACATACTCACCCAAACATCACACTTGAAAAGACAAGCTGATATTTGTCCAATGTTTAATGTACGTGTTCCTAATAATGTGGACAGTAAATGTAGAATTCCTATATTTCTATCCATTTTTGCCAATATTCAATAATGATACTGTATACTGCTTGGTATGACTTTGTATAAGATGGAGGAATCTCTAGAAACTTTTTAATTCTATATGATTTTGATCCAAGGTGTGATTATGAAACAAGCTTTTTTGCATTTTGGAATAATTCAGGAATAATATCATTTCCATTCACAATACAATGGGTAAAAATGCATCAAAGAGGTTCATAATAATAAGCTTATTATTGTAAATACTGTTGCCATTTTCTAATTAAATCTGAACCAGTTACGTATAAACCTGTGTAAAATGTCTTATTGATATTTAAATAAAATCAGTGCGTTTGTGAAAAAGAAAGCGGAAAAAGGAGAGAATAATTCCTGAATCGTATTTAAACAGATTATAAAGATGCAGTTTATAGAAATAGAATTGCAGAAAAGTAAGAGAACGGTGATAGAGATAGTGTGGGTTAATTAGCTGTTTCTCAATCAAATGTAGTTCATGACCTTCACCTGTACTACTGCTTTTAAACAAATATTCCAGCTGGTATTTTGAGGTCTTTGGTTTCTCTCTCTAGAAAAATGAAAAGAAAAAAAAACTTAAATGTTTTATGTAGAACCATGCAACAATTGTTTTCCCATTCCTAAAGGTTTCAACCATAGCTAGAACAATTAACTATCAATATAACCACCAAAAAATCTTTATTTATTGAATAAAGATTGGTGTATACCAATTATGTTGGTGAAGCCAATTATATCATCACAGGACTTGGATCATAAGATTAAATAGGGATTAGTTTCACAGTGCAGGTTTGACTATTTTGTCCAAATGCCCATCAGTCACACTGATCTCAGGTCAGTTTCCATCCATCCAAAACTTACTAACACTGGTTTAATATCCAATACCTGGCCTTCAGAAATCATTGCATGTGCAGCAGCAGAATCAGAGTGCAGAAGGATTCAGAAGCACGTTATAACCTTGCGATACACACGTTTAATCCTAATCTAATCTAATCTAAGTGAACAGCTCATGGGTTATTGGATACGATCAATGCATGTATGTGCAATCAGACAACGAGCAGAAGAAAACCTACCTTGATTATCATCATCCATGCCTGCTGCTAAATGAGAAGGTGTGATAACAAAAAATGGATAAATAAAACGCTCCGAGCCTGATGGCTGTTACAATGTCGGATTTTACACTGAAGGCTGCATTTAAAGGCGGCTCGCATCACACGTCCTGTCGGGGACCAACAATTTGTGTTTCACTGTCTTTGCGAGACGGTTTTATCCCTGTACGGTGTGAACGGATGAAGAATCTCTTCAATCACTCGGAGAAGTGATGCGACCTGTCCATCCTGCGCACCAGCACTGACTCTAACATCTGCTTTTCACGGTTTATCTGAAAGCGCTTATTTCGCACCGGTTTTAAGGCAAGCCCCGCCTCCTGAGCTTCGAGTTCGGCTAATCAGAATCGGAGGACTGTGTGCGAGTGTGAATTCCGAACCAATCAGAGTGTAAAAGGTGGGCTTTGTAGGAATATGAGTGGTGCGGGGATTAATCACTATGTTACAGCTGCGCTTTGGTACGTCATTACACTGTATCCATCCCGCCCTTTTTGCAGCTACAAACCGGCACACACGTGATTCATCGTGTTGTAGGCCTGTATTACTGCTGTGTAGATAAATCAGGCGTTGCATTATTAAGGTGGAGTTAGCAAACGTTGAGCTTTTTCCCATCTAATAACCTCAAATGAAAAAGACATGGATCCAAATTCAACTGGTTCGACTTAATAAAATGCACAAGTTGATGAGGAAACGAGGTAATGAGGTTTAATGAGGCACGCTGAGGCATTCAGATTAGCCCTGAGATGAACCAGTCCCACTTAGAGAACCTGCTGACATAAACATCAAATGAAAAGGTTACAAATTGAATATACGGAAGAAAAAATGTGTTAAAAGGAGCAAAAGTTATAAATTATGATCATGTCCAGAAAATGGTACCTGGAGAAAAGTGGTACTAAGACCTCGGGTTCAGGCTTTAACATTCGGTCACGTGGACACTGAAACCAGTAAGCAGGGTAGACGTTAAAGGCAGCTCTTACATACGACAGTGACTACTGAGATCCCTTAAAATAGGCCTCTTTGTGAGGAAAAGTTGTTGGACATACTTCAACTTTAATTTACAGCTTAGACCAGGGTACATGCACACACACACAAAAAAAGCAAGACTGGTCCTGGAGCTGAAAGGTTCCATTAATCCGTTAATTAGGTGAGTTGATGCCCAGGTATGCACAAGCCATAAGTGGAACCTCAGGAAGAAGTGAAGAGGGTGATTGACAGGTTGCATGCAGAAAGCCACCAAGCAGGGTAGGGCAGACGCTCTGCAGCACTGTTCCAAAGCCATTAGAAAACAGAGGAAGGAGTTGGTAATGGCAGAGGTGGCAACAGTTGAGTGGTGTTTCAAGGTCATCACTCTTATGAGTCCCGGCCCCAAGCTTTCCCAATGGTTCAGCAGAAAGTAAAGGTGTATTCCCTGTAATGTGTCTAATGTTTAATAATCTTTCCACCACACTGTTACTGGTTACAAGGGTTAATCTGGCAGCCAACTCCAGTTCCTGCGAGAGCTTACCTCAACATCACTCCTGGCTTGACAGCTATTGACATAGCTGAGGCCCATTTCAGCTAAAACAGTGTCCCTTATTGAACTGACTATCCCAGTGAAGGAGTAAGTGGAAGCTATTTATGAGAGGAAGAGGTTTAAGTATCCAAAGGTGGCTGCTGAGTGCAGGGTGTCTGGCTTGAGCTTTTGTGCAACATTTATCCATTGGAGGTCAGCTGTCCAGTCTTCATCTACCCATCTTAGATGGTGGTTTTGGGAGAGAAGCTTCAGAAAGTAGAACAGAACTGGCAGAGAAAGTTGAGAAGGTCAGATTTTGATGTACTTTCCTGGCTGATGACATTATAGCTAGCACCACTGGAGATGCATCAAGACCAGCATAAACTTCTTTCTGTACACTGCAGTAGGAGATATGCTGGTGTATATTTTTAAAAGATAGATAGATATTTTGTATTGTATTGTTCAATGATTATATTCTGCTTGCATACTCTTGCATGTCTGTGAGTAACATGGAGGCTTAGGGGTTAGCAGGTTTGCCTTGCATGTCCAGGGTTAAGGGTTTCGATTCCTGCTTTTGCCCTGGGTGTGGGTTTTTCTCCCTGTGCTTTGGGCATTTGCTCTCGGTACACTGTTCCCCAACCTGTACGATTGGGATTTCCTCTCTGTCACTCTGAGTAAGATAAGTGGTAAAGAGAACAGATGGATGGATGGATGGATGGATGGATGGATGGATGGATGGATGGATGGATGGATGGATGGATGGATGGATGGATGGATGGTTGGATGATGTTCATAAAATAAATTAGCTGTGAGGTTTTTGTGTGACATACTGTAACTCCTTTTACAATTAAAATGCAATCTGACTTGATTTTAAAGTCAACATGATTATAAAACTCGACAGTACAGCTAAAAAAAATCTCACATAACCAACAAATTGAAGCATTTTGTGAATTATAGTTAAAGTGCACACCTGCAGATTATGAGACACAGTATGTTATTACACTCAGCTATGACTAAGTGTAGGACTGGTTCTGAAATTTAATATACACTTTTTCCACTAAAGGCATTAACATACACTGAAAATTTTTTTAGAACCTGATTATATTTGGACCTATTTAATAGAAATGTAGAAAAGAAAAGTTGTGTGTGTGTGTGTGTGTGTGTGCATGTGTGATCAGGAGCTTTAGTGTAGATAGTCTTCTGTCAATGCGGTTTATCGGCTTTAAGAGATAAATGGAAATCACAGTCAAACAGACTTGACTTTCACATGAACTGTTTATATAGGACCATTATTATTATTATTATTATTATCATTATAAATAATAGTCTGGGTCACTTGAGTGCATTAAACTTAACAGATAATTCACACATAGGCTCCTCTTTCCTGGAACTGAACTTGCTTTTTAATATGATGTCTGAACCACTGACGCCAAGTGAGATTTTTGCCTACATGGAAATTTGAATATTGAGGTCACGTATAATAGACATGTGGAAAATAAGATAAAGAATCTGCACCAGAACTATATTCCTCTCATAATCATAAAGAGCAGAGGATGATGGTAGTGAGTTGCATTAACATTACAGTCTGCAGTTTCTTGCACACGAGGATTCAATTATAGCATTCCAGCTTTTTTGGGCGGGTGGGGGTCGTGGGGTGTTTGTTGGGCAAAATTGATGCCTAGGTCCCTTTCAGTTCAGGACAGTATTGGGTGATTTAATGTAGCTTATCTTTGTTTTCGAATAGATTTAGGACACCAAAATATGCTATTACATCATTTTGGATGAGATTTAGTTTTTTAAATGCAGCCCAGCTGATGGTTCTGAATGCTGATCAACATGAGAATGAGGAATCATTTTACTATTTTTCTATGGCAAATGGAAGGATGCAAAGGACCAGAGATGATGTATAAAGAATAAAGAGATTTATTTATATATCACTATTGTTTTTTCAGTAAAACAGTGTGCCAGATTTCGGTGAGACAGGGAGAAACTATGTCCGTCTCATCACCACCCTGTTATGGGATTAATAATGCTGAATTTTAATTGTTTATCAGAAAACCGAGGAACCTCCGGGACCAAGTCCGTAGACTGAATCCAAAGTCCTGAAGATTTCTGCCAGGTCTTGTCAGAAATATCTGAAAGTTCTTTCCAGGAGTTAGCAAATAATGTTCATTGGAAGAGTGGGAGTTATAAAGAGAGAAGGAGAGTTTGGGAATTTGGGGGGTGGCTCCAGTTTGGGGGAGTATTTCCTGCTCAAAAAGCAGATGTCTGGCCCACTCCAGGAAACTCTCTGTTTTCTTAGTTTTCCCTTTTTTCCACATTCCTTGGGTGTGGATTCTTTCAACAAAAACAGCAAGATCATCTTAAGAAAAAGTCAGTGCAAGTATATCATTGCTTTAAATATTTCCAAAATATTCTTTCTGTTGGTTCTGTTTCTCTCATTAATAGGATTTTGAAAGAGGTTCTTGACTTCTAGAAGGAAATTTAATTGGAACTCTCTCTGGTAGAAAAAACAAAACAAAAACAAACACATTGCTATAAGGTTCTGCAAAGAACCAATAAGGACAAACCTCAGAATATCCAGACGGTTCTAGATGAAACCTTTTTCTTAGTGTGCACTAGTTGTAATGAATGAAATCTGCACTAAATAGCTCTCTTTTCGCTCACTATCTTGGCCTTTCCTAAAATAACTTCTTTGTTGTAAAAGTGCAAATGCATTGCAGTGATCATCTAAAAGGAAAAATCTAATCAAAACAATATTATCTTTTTATGCTCCTTTCCAGACCCTAATTCTTTATATCCAGTTCAGGGGAAACAATGCAAAATTATCATGCTAATATTACTTTATTAAAGTGAGGAATAAAAGTGTAGAAGCATCCACGGGTCCTTAGGATTTAGGCCACTTGGATAAATCGTTCACATAATAATCACACTGCCATTAGCCTTCCTCAGACAGAACAAATCACTAGCAAGAGGTCATGCACAAAAGCTACTATTATTCCTAGCGATAAAAGCTAAAGAGCATAGTCTAATATTGTACAGTCGGTGCTGTACAATTCGATAACCTCCATTATGCACCTCGTCCTCTTGACTGCCATCACCAAATTGAGAATTAATGTGTATGCTTGTGTGAAATGTATAGCATGGCTTTGCCAGAATGCACTTAGCTAGCAGCATGCCGAAGGCTGGCACCTCTGGGGCAGCATGTGTCTGTCTGATTATAGAGTCAAACAGAGAAGATGGACACATGACCGACTTCTAGCAGCCTGAATGAGCAACTGGAGCATCCCTATCCCGTGCATATGCTCCAGTCGCCCCAGTCAAATGACCCCCCCCTTTCCCATCCCCGAAGCCAAAAGCCCCAGATTCAACCAGGTCAAATATAGCATACCCTCATTTGCTGTGAGACACAATGCATGTTGTGGTAAAAGGAGTTTGTCAGGAAAATTTGTCCTCTTCTTCTTCTTCTTCTTCTTCTTCTTCTTCTTCTTCTTCTTCTACTGATTATGAGAGAGAGAGAGAGAGAGAGAGAGAGAGAGAGAGAGAGAGAGAGAGAGAGAAACTGCTGTCAAAATCAGCACAGTTCAATAAATGAACTGCACTGAGAAGTGAATTGCGATAATAATTTCAGCTAAGAATTAAAAAACTCTTGTTCTATAATTAATTCAAGCACATTAAACTAACATGTAGCTCTCTAGGCTGGGGAACTGTGAGGAAAAATTGGTATCCTGTGGTGGAGGGTTGGAGCTGGCGGAAAGGGGCAAGACAGGGCTAGAGGAAGCACAGTGCATCCGGCATCCTTTGTGTCCATGCCTATCACTTACCTCCCCAGCATGTTCTTTGCATTAGCAGACTGAATGGACAGAGCAGTCGCTTCTGCTTTGACACATACCATATGAGCAGCCCAGTCTCTTCTGTCTGGGCCCAAACCTGTTCCTATAACTCATATGACTTGTGGTGACTGATGCATTTATTGCGATTTTGGAGAACAGTTTATATCATGATACGTTCTCCTTTTTCTTCATAATGCTTGGGAATTAAATTCTAGTTAAATAGGCTGAGAGTTTTACTGACAGTGAAAGAACTTCATCATGTGGATGTGTTTAGTGGAATGAGCTTTGATTACATTTAGCTCTACTAATCCAATACATTATGTAGAAATGGTTGATTATGCTAGATAATGACAAATCAGCACCAGGCTCACTAGTTTGATCCTAAACTCAGGTTGGTATCTGTTTGTGTTTCTTCCCAGCTCTCAAAAATGTGCAGGTACAGTAGGTGTATCAGCTACTCTAAAATAACCTGAATTAGTGTAAATGTGCATGGTGTCCTTAGAGGTTGGCATCCTGTTCGAGGTGTATTCCCATCCATCCAGGATGTTTTCCAACGTTCCTGGGTTAAGCTCTGGCTCCATCATGTCTCTGACCAGGATATGCTGTTACTGAAGACAAATGAACCATGCATCATGATATATGATGGATGTGTGTACCTACTAATGAATACACAACATCTTGAACACACACAAGATTAACGATTATTTGAAGTCATTATATCTTTCTTTGCAGTTTGACATTATATGTAAGCTTTTCTTTATGTGACGTCCCTTTTCATAAAGAAATCAACTGTCACGCATCACACTCACAGCAGACACCATATGCTTACACACACGGGCATGACTGTGTCAGACCTTGTGCACAGGATGCACCTGATATAAAACATTGAACACACATAAACTCACTACTACTGTACATGCTTTTCTGACAATGGGCAATAATATGAATATTTTGAATATAACAACTACACAGCAATAATACCTCAAATAAACATAAACCCTCTTCTGTATACCACAGGATGATGTTCTGTTTCAATCGTTTTCTCTTGTTATCCATTTTCAAGCACTTTCATTTGCAAAACCTCATAATCTAAGTGCTCAGTGCAGGAGATTAAATATGTGTAGCTTTAATGCAGAGAGGGTTGATGCACAATGATTTAGACCGTTGCCTTGGAAACACATTATTGAACCGTGCCATTAGATATGTTTTGATCACGTCACTGGATGGAGCTCTGGGAGAGAAAAGAAAAAGAAGCTCCACAGGGGTGAACTGTACGCTTCATATTTTTTTATCTTTAATATTTACTTACTTACCAAATGATTACTTTAGACTCACAAACAAAAATGGGGTTCATTCATCCATTTCTTTATATGAGGTGGTGCTTCATATAAGACATATAAGATATATACCTATGTATAACAGTAGGACAAACACTCAAGGCTCAGACAGAATATTTCCTCCTTTTTTTAAATAAGATACATGATACAGCAAAGCCTTTAAACGTACAACATGAAGACATTCTAACGATTCAATCAGTTATCAAATCAACCTTGTCTGAAGGAACGAAAAAAGAAAGCATTTATTTCTCAAGAATTACTAAATTTAATCCCTGCCTCTGTCAATCTATCCTTGTGTGGACAGCAGGGTGACTCTGAGCCAAGTATCGCTGATGTATTAATACAGCTCAATGTTCTTGGCTGTGTTGTTCCTTATATCGTGTGCATGTGCTGCACCTCTGTGGCCAAAAACTAGAAGTTACAGACCATTGTTTGCCCATGCAAAATACAAAATAGGCTGGATTTATAGCTCCAAATTAGATTTGGCCTTCTATTCCATCCCCACCTCCATGGGCTAGTCTGTAAGAATATCCACTACATTTCCACATTATATAAGGTATAAAGCATGATAGATGTTATAGGGAACTAATAAATTACATGGTACAATGATTATTCAAACAGCACCTCCCAGTGTTTTATTTCTCTTACATCACAGTAATAGACAATGATTACAATTTTTTATTTATTTCATGTATGTTTTTTTTTTTTGCCGTTATGAGTCTTTTTTAATATTGTGGAATGAAACAAATGAGTCCCTATGATCATAATAGCAACACACAGTTGTTCTCTCAGTAGACTTTCTTTTTCTTTTAAAGTTAATAAGACATAAAAAGCAGCTTTTTCCGTTACCATATTTAGAGCAAGGAAAATGTTTTATATGTCAGAAAACCTAAAGATTTACCTCAGATATTTAACACTAGGAGAGGACAGTCTTAAAGCTTTTGGAGACTCCTTCCAAAGAATTTTTAATAAACACATTGGGAAAATTCTGTCACCAGTTAAACCAAAACTTCACCATTTACATTTTATAAGTCTGTTGATGTGTAGCATCTGTCAGTCATACTACTTCCTTTTACTACAGAAACAATATAGTTTTTGACACAAACACACTAATATAAATAGCTTTGAATTACAGCTACCACTGCTATCTGACCTGCTGTTATACAAACCTGATCAACAACACCACAAAAACAAACACTTCTGTCAATCAATTAGCCAATTCGGCCAACCAAAATTGAGTATTCAATATCGCTGTGGTATATTAATTTAATTCATTTAAAAACAAACAAACAAACAAACAAACAAAAAAGAAAAAAAACATGGACAACAAAACTCATTCTTCATTCTTTTATTGTTGTCAGGTTATGACACGACTTTTGCTTGCGGTTCAAAGTAACTGCACATTTAAAATAATACACTGACAAAAGATAGACAAGAAAATCCATATCATATTTAAGTTAAAAGACATTTTAAAGTACCATTTCCTGTTATCTAAAAACAGCTGATGTGACTTGCAGGCAAAAGGCAAGACTACAATTTAAAGAAAATAAAATAAGTGGAAAGTTCTGTGGCATTTTTTAAAAGCATTAGAAATGGGGGAAAAAAGAATGTCAATAAACATCAGAGCACTTCTCATTACAAACGTCCATCTCGTCGACACGAAGGTAAACTGGCTGATTAAGGATGATGACCAAAGTTGTGATCATGCTCCTATTACCTGAATAACCTTCAGCATACCATATTAAAACAACATGCTTTTGCACCACAATCCAAACGATAATATATCCATCTGTATTTGTGTAAGTGTGTTTCTCAGTGTAAATTATAGACTACTGCAGTATTTAGGCTATAAATATGGCATTTATGCTGGGGAAAAAAACGGAAAAAGGAAAACCCAGAACTTTGATGTGATCTTATATACATGTAAAAACATGTCCCTTGAGATGCTCTGTTATAAACTAAGTAGTAAACAACAAGAAGACTTCATAAGACTTCAGCACATAAGACTTCAGCACATAAGATGGCATGCAGTGAAAGTGCAAGATCAGTCAAGTGCTACATAAACAAATTAACTCCCCTGACCTTTGACAATCTGAGTATTGTGAGTGTGATCTTGCAACAATCATAACGCCTCTGCAATTAAGAGGCGAACTCATCTCAGAGCTGTAGTGGACCTATTAAAAAAAGGCAATAAAAATTTACTCAAACCATAATTGGTCACATTTGTGATTGTTACAAGTGAACCAAAATTGTATCTCCCTGAAACATTAACCTTATCGCACAGAACACACCCCAAAGATTTCCACTCCAAAGCCACAGCAGTCTGCAGTGAGCTGCCGTGTGAGATGACCAGCTGTTATATCCCACAATGTTCCCAATTTTTTTTTATGAGTATCCATAGATCTTTTCTGTATGCTACCCTTGGGCAGGTTTTCAGCTTCGTTTTTGTATATGTGTCCATAGTTCTTCCAGTTCTGGGGTTCCTTTGTCCTCGACTGACTTCCGAAGCAGTAGTAACGGCAGCATATGAGCCTTCTGGTCCAGAGATGCCGACTCTTCAGTTAACAGAAGTTAGTGAATGGAAATTAATGGATCTCGATGTGGACCTGCACAAAACAAAAGAGATAAAGTACTGAAATGCTATAGCACTAATGTCACCTTTGACATAATCAGTGAAGATAACCAAATATCAAAGGAACCTGAAGCCTATCCCAGGGAACTTTGGGCATAACGTGGATGTAGCGTCAAACCAGTACAGGATTGGATATGCTGAATTGCCACTAGTTGTGAGTAAGTGTGTAAATACATGTGAATGATGCCCTGGTATCAGATTCCAGGTTGTATTCCTGCTTTATTCCCATTGTTCCTAGGATAAGCTCCAGATCCACCAACACCCTGACCAGAAAATACCACCTACTGAATATGAACGAATAAAAGCAATAATGTTTATAAAATAAGTATGTTCTTAGGAGCCTGTGGAATTAATCTGACAGTTAATTGATTACTCAAGAAAGATTTGGCTTAAAGACCCAACTGTAGCTCTCTGAAATGTGGACAATTTAAACCACAGATCATGAGCGACTTAGATTGAAAACGAATTAAGAATCAGATTGTGTCACATATGCACATTCTCCTTGGAGTTATTACTATATAAAACAGAAATTTTGAAAAATGCAATATTACCTATGTGCAATATGTCTTTCAGTGTAACCACTAGTCTTTTTTATATATTTTGTGTTGATATACTGTATATTATATTATGTCCCTATTCTTTTTATATATTTTGTGTTGTATATACTGTATATAATATTATGTTCCTATTCTTTTTATATATTTTGTGTTGTATATACTGTATGTTATATTATGTCCCTATTCTTTTTATATATGTTGTGTTGTATATACTGTATGTTATATTATGTCCCTATTCTTTTTATATATTTTGTGTTGTATATACTGTATGTTATATTATGTCCCTATTCTTTTTATATATGTTGTGTTGTATATACTGTATGTTATATTATGTCCCTATTCTTTTTATATATTTTGTGTTGTATATACTGTATGTTATATTATGTCCCTATTCTTTTTATATATTTTGTGTTGTATATACTGTATGTTATATTATGTCCCTATTCTTTTTATATACTTTGCTGCTGTAACAGAGAAATTTCCCCATTGTGGGACGATATTCTTCTTCTTTTAATTATTATTATTATTATTACCTGTAAGCGGACGTTAAACATCATGGAAGCGATGAGGTAGAGGTAGGGGAATCGGATGCGGAGACGCCACGCCAAATCAAAAAAGATCAACAAAGTCCTGGTTAGTCCTTTAGAAAACACACCGTAGGTCCGACCAGCGGATCCCGAAAAGCGGAGCACCAGGTACGATAGTCCCGCCATGAGCCACCGTTTAACCCCCTCTGCTCCAAATATGCCCTCCTCCTTCACCGGCTAAGGGTCCTGAATTACGTGAGCATGTTTTCACAGTCTTCAGTCTCCCAAACACTATCCGTATCTTACTGAACTCTTACTCCACCCTCCCTCACACTCTAACCTTATCTGCTCGACCCGGAGCAAATATTGTGAGACGCACTTCCGGTTACCGTAAAGGCTGTTTATTATGCTAGTTTATATATATATATATATATATATATATATATATATATATATATATATATATATATATATATATATATATATATATATATATATATATAAAACCACAATAACTAACATGACTTCTCTGTGATATCTCAAACACAGAGAAGCAACACACGTCACTATTAACAGCGTATGTTTGAATGAATCCTCTGTTCCACATTGAAATTTTAATAATAGTTATTCATAAACTTTTAAACTATTTTTATAAACTTTTATTACACCTGCTACATGGTTTGTCAGACAGTCGGTGTGTCGGAATATTTAAAGCGATTAGATATCTGTAATATGTAAAGATACGTTTATTTAACACTTATAGATGGTATTATGTGTCACTGCTTGTGATTTATTACTTACTTCTATTTATTTTACGTGTAAGTATAAAGGTAAATGTAAGTATAAAAATATAAGTTTTGCATTTAAACTTTTGGCCTAATTTCTTTAAAAAAAAAGTTGCTGTTGGCATTTGATCCGTTGACATAGCTGTTAAATGTAGTCGTAAACAAACAAACAAAAACACAAATTAAAAGTCTGCAAGCGTGATTCCACTAGGACGCTTTGTGAGGGAGGACTTGTATTGTTGAATAACTGGAGCTAAACCGGAAACGGGCTCGTGCACTTATGAGGCTTGTTCCTTTGGGTGGTGGCTACAAACTTTTCTGTTACTCTGTGGAGTCTGCTGTTCGACCAACGGTGGAATGTTCGAAGGACGTGAAAAGTATACTTGATCCATTTAATAGTTAACGTGTTTGAACTACTGTACACGATATTAACTTTAACTTTCATAGATATTTCAAGGAACTTATAAAGGCTGGGGTTGTCTGGCCAATTGTTACCGAGTTGCACGGGCGCTATCAGGTAATTAGCCAGTAAGCTAGCTAGTAAAGCCACGCAAAAGAAGAGAAAAACGCCTGAAGTCATCGAGGACCAATGCAGGCCATAAAGTGTGTCGTGGTTGGAGATGGGTAAGTTTCCCTTTTCGTTGTTTTTTATACTTATGTCACCACCGTTGATTATAAAATTCGAGAAATCTCACGAGGCCGTGGGTAAAACTCCGACACGGCGCTAAAGCTAACAATTTCCTTATTTGATTCAAATGAATAAAATCACCATGGTAACACAAATCCGTCCTTACTGTATCTCGCGCACAAGTATTATTTTATTATTTAAAAATAAAAATGAGAATCAGCGATTGGCGTAATAGGTTTTAACGGTCAAAACGGAAATAAGTTGTTATCGAAGCTAGATGTGGTTATTAAAATTGCAATAAAATGATGGTTATGCTTTAACTTGGTCAACGGCACCATACTTAACGTTGTTTGACACAAGTAATCGTCACAACACATTTATTTATGGACGTGGGGTAGTGACGTAACTACCGAGCAGTTACCTTTAAACCGTAAGGAGATTGAGTGACGTACAATTTCCTGTTCTGGTCCAAGTGTAAAAACACCCAATTTGTACGGCTGGGCTGTGTGTAACCGCAGACAAAATTCAAGATGTGCTATGTGCATTTTGTTTATTAACACGTTTCACCTGAGATTTTGGTTATGAGGAAGTTGATGCGTTTCCTTTCGACGTTTGTAAGTTTGAAAGTGGGCGTGGCCTTGTTCATCCCAGTGCGTGAGAGCCGAGATCTGTCGGTGTATTTGCCCGGTTTTATCCCATACCACACAATTGCACTTTAGAAACTGGACTTTAAACTCGTCTGCATTTCCCAAACATCGTAAAAGATAACAGGAGTTTTAATTAAAGGAGATTTCCACCCTGAAACGCATTAAATATGTTGATGTTGAAAGGGTTAACGATTCCCAGTGATTTTGCTGATTTGTCGGTTGATGCTATACTTTTCTCATTCTTATTGAGATAACAGCAAGCCTGTCGAAACTCAATTACTCTTTGCAACTGTGGTGAGCAGAAAAGCATCCCAGCATGTACAAGACATTAAACCTTGAGGTGGGAGAACAGCATATCAAGAGCACACGAGGTTCTCCATCTGTCAGCCAAGAAGAAGAATTTGAGTCTTTTAATGAGCACAGATCACCCAAACTGGACAGCTGAAGACAATTCCCCCTATCAGTCAGGTTTGGATGAGCTTGTATACGTAAAAGCCTCAGATTCCTGTTCTTGGTCGACGAGTAAAACTTAATGTAATGTTTTGCTTCAGTAGATCATCCGCCATCAAGGTTCAGTGTTTTTGTGTGAGATTCACAATTTTTCTTCGTTCTGATGTTTAATGTGAACTTTTATTATCGCTCTTTGCCTGTATCTACATGATTTCATTCCCCCTGCTGTGGCATGTTGGCTGATTAGATAACTGCATGAATGTGCAAGTGCATAATGAGTGGATATTAATTATAGACATTGTTCCGCAAGTCATTCAGGGTGGACTTTTCATTAACAAAACAACTATAACAACAGATTTGGTAACAGGATTTATGTATGTCTTCAGTAGTTCATCAAAACAATGTAGAATTAATTTGGTTTAGTTTCATGAATGTCTTATTCCCTTAAAATTGCTTTCCCTGTTATAAACATCTATTTAAAATATTTTTCATGATCTCATCCGTCACTAAGCAGCATGGTTCGAGACACAGCCTGGCCTGGCTGTATGACTAATAACAATGGTTTGGTTGCCTGTCATTAAAATTGTATAATGGTGGTAATTCATGTAACTTCAGTACACAGAGTTGCTGTGCAAATAATAAAAGATTCTTTCTCCAGGTGGTTGATGTGTTCGGTGGTGAAGGAAGGGCACAATGATTCTAAAATAAAGAAATTTGCTATATAATAGCATGTATGTCAGACAGAGACTCTAGTTTTAATCAATATTTTATGTGTTGAATAAAAAAATCTTTAAACATGTATGAATTATAGAGTTAATACTTAATGCAATAATGGATCACAAAGTTTTGATTGGTTAACCATCCTGAACATAACCATCCTGACATTTCCTTGAATGACTATTGACTGGAGAAAATGGCTTCGGTTTACTGCTTACCCTAATTAATACTACAATTTTCCAAGACATTATTCAATCATAAAGACTTCTAGAGGGATTTTTGTAATTGTTGAAACTTTCCTTTGATCTTTTTTCAACTTCTGGAACTTTTTTCCTTTTTCTTTTTCCCCTGTTGGGGGAGTCATTTTGCTTTGAGAGCAGCAGTGTAGCCATGCAAATAAGTAGAGGAGAGGTCAAAAGAGGTCCCCCAAAGCAGAATGTTGGGGTATTATACAGCAATTAGCTTCGGTCCACTAATTTGATTGGTTGAGAGGCGTTTCAAGAGTGACCGTATTTCTTGTAACAGCTTTGGGAATCTTCAACTGTGTGAATCACTCCACTTGTTCCTGTTGATCACGTTACATTGTACTTTCTATTTGAAAATAGTTTACTTTAGTACTTCCTAATCCGGTGACATGGCAAACAGTACTGCTCAGGATTTGTAACAGTTAAGATATAAAGGCTAATGGAATAAAAATGAAGAAACGGCACCAGGCTTACCAGTGCCACTATTAATGGCAATGAGTGCAAGCCAGCTGGTGTGCTATAAAGAATTGTGGCTTCTTTATGACCCATTTCTGCTCGTGGAGCAAAAATTAACAAAACTTTTTGCCATGGTGTGTGAAATCTCACTTACTCATTATTCATTTCTTGTTTAAAGAACAATATCTCAGTCATGCAGCCAGATTAGTTGCTGCAGCCAAATCACAGCCAAGCTGATATTCAGAATGCTAACATGTTGCTTGTGATTTGCTTAAGTAGAATTCAGCAACACAGATTTCTAATCTGATTTCATTTAAGGCAAATACGTTTTGTTCTCAGGAAAAAGCTCAATTTCGATCCAAGCTTAAGTTGGTTTGAAATGGATTTAAAAAAAAAACAAAAAAAAACAAGCTGAGTTAAGGTGCGTAACCATGTCTACATTTGTTCTCTTGTATTTCAGGGCTGTTGGTAAAACATGCCTGCTTATCAGCTACACCACCAATGCTTTCCCTGGAGAGTACATCCCCACAGTGTGAGTATCACACACCTTGTTTATCAAAATGAAATTATTAGCAGATAAATTAAACTCAGTTTGTTCATGCTTCTTCTTTCAGTGTAATAAGTAGCAGTTTGCTTTTGCTTATTAAGTGTTTGAAGATGCTAATTTTTAATGTTGGAAAAATTGTGTTCATAAATCTATACCAAGACTCTGTTTAACTTGTGCAAATGTGACCGCAAACCTAAAGTAGATTAATGCTCTACTAATTCTAGCAGATATTTCCACATTTAGAGGTGAGACAGTGGAGTTTTCAGTGTAATGAGTTCAGAGGCTTTTTCTGTGAACATAAAGGTTTAGATTAGTTCTGCAACTCATCCCATATTTTTTTAACAATTAGTAGGAATTTTAAAACACATCTCTTACAAGCATCTAACCATTTTGAATGGAACAACATATTTTGCAACACAAAGAAACTGAGCTTTCATTTCCGGGAAGGATCTCATTACTCATTGTGGCCTCAGGTGCACATATTTCTAAGAAGTACATACTTTCCAGTAAAGGCCATTTTCTCCTGGTGTCTTATTATGCAGATTTGATAATTACTCTGCAAATGTGATGGTGGATGGCAAACCAGTCAATCTGGGTTTATGGGACACAGCAGGACAGGAAGACTACGACAGGCTCCGTCCTCTCTCCTACCCCCAGACAGTGAGACCTGTTTTAAATTCTCTGCATAGACACACTTTTTTTTTTACCTTATTTAGGACAAATCTGATCTGTGTGCTCTTGTATTACAAAGCATATATTCCAGTGCAATTTATTTGTTTACTTATTTTAACTCTAGGACGTGTTTCTGATCTGCTTCTCTCTTGTGAGTCCTGCCTCTTTTGAAAATGTCCGTGCAAAGGTGAGACCAGTTGCTCATTATTTCATTTAAAAAATATGTTGATGTGTCCACCATCTATATATACTGTGTATATATATTTTGTAATGGTGGATATGTTTATTCTGTACAGTGGTACCCAGAGGTGAGACATCACTGCCCAAACACTCCAATCATCCTGGTGGGAACCAAGCTTGATCTGAGAGATGACAAGGATACCATTGAGAAGCTGAAGGAGAAGAAGCTTACTCCCATCACCTACCCTCAGGGCCTGGCCATGGCTAAAGAGATTGGTATGTGGGCAGTATGAGGTTACTGCATTTCACTTTCAGAGTACGAGTGATACGGGTTTGACATTTTCGTGCCATGAGACTGAAGTCTGAAATCAGCACAATTTCATGCTGTTGATGGATCACTTGCTGGTGGTTTAAAATTCGAAGTTGAATTTCATTACTAAATGTTTTTATTGAAAGTTCTCTTGTATACAAAACACAAACCAAAAGGAAACAAAATAATGGAGTCACTTAATTGCTCTGGTTTGTGCAGGTTAAGATTTCCACAAGTGTCTGAGTAATGTTGCTGGAGGATGGCTGTAGTAATAATCGATAATCTGTTTTAATGTGCATATAGTACACGCGCATTTTAATTTAAGAAGGTAAATGCCATGTTATGATCTTTATAATAAGTGCTTGTTGGGTTTGTAGCCACATACTTGTAGATCTCACAGTGTGATATGGCCATAGCACGTTGCATTCTTTAACTGTGCAAGGAACTTAAACACGTACTGAGTATAATTTACTCTTCTAAATTCATAGCTATCATCTATTTGACTGTTTAGTTAAAGCATTAACATCTCTGTACATCTCACTGTTCATCCATCAGGAGCTGTGAAATATCTGGAATGCTCGGCCCTGACGCAGCGTGGCCTTAAGACAGTGTTTGACGAGGCGATTCGAGCTGTTCTCTGTCCACCGCCCGTGAAGAAGAGGAAGAGAAAATGCTCTCTGCTCTAGACGATGAGCGAGGCCTACAATCCCAGCTGTATTTTGAGGGATAGGAATGAGATGGTTCACTTGTTCCAATTTTCCTCCTTTTTTTTTTTTTTTTTCTTTCATTTTCTTCCTCTTTTTTTTTCTTCCATTGACTACAAGTTTATATCCTCACACAACTGAACATAACCTCTAGATTTAGGAACAGGACACAATCATCTCAAATCCATTTTTCCTTACACACTCATACTGATATTAAAATCAATATGGCCTTTCAACAGATTTAAAAAACACCGTAAGAAGTTGTCTTGTAGTTTTTCTTTTAAGAGCCCTCGTTGTTTACAAGTCAATGTCAGAACGAAATATAACGGTCTTGCCAAATAGCACTACAATAGCCAGGCATCCACTACAACGTTCTTTAAAGAATGAATCCCGTAGAGTCCATCACCTACCACAAATCAGTACTCGTCACGGGCTCCATGTTTGTATTACAGTAACTCTTGCATTTCATACAGTAAAACATTAGTCCTGAATAACAGTGCTAGCATAGCTTCAGTGTTTCTCAAGTACTTACGTACGAGCACAGTTATACCTCGTCTTTGATGAACGATAAAGCCCGATTCACTAGAATCAGAATTACTTTTAATACCCTGCCTGGATATCCAACTTAAACAAGTTCACCTGTAGTCTAAAAGACTGTACTAATAGGGAATTAGTGATGCATCACAAAATAAAACACTATATGGGGTTATCAGCGTCATTTAATGGTTTGAATGCATTTATCTTAACCCTTAAATCTTGTATTAAAATTTCACTTCATTCTTTTTATATCGGACATTAAAAAGGCAACACTACTGTTGGTTGCGACATGAAAGGAATTTCTTTTTTTCCCCTTTGTATTCCTATCATAGCTAATTATATTTTTAACTAAACTTTTACTTTGTACACTAACATTTAACTGTCAGCTGACTAGTATGGTTCTAACAGTTTAAACTTGATGAACATGTCATGCCTTGTGGCATTCCGTGCTTGTTTTTGCATGCTTCCTGTAACTGTCCCAAAATACAAGTACACTATGTGCATTTGCCATCGCAAATCTGTGTGCACGATTAGAGCCAATGTTGTAACCATGTTTTTATTTTGTGTGTTTTTTTTTTTTTTTTTTTTTTAGGGAAATTCCAAATCATTTTGTTTTGCATAAATGGTGACAAATAAAGCAGAATTAAATGTGGCTTCCTTTAGGGTCAGTTCTATAATTAATGAAGATTTATTCGATTTGATGATTGACCATTTTATTTACTGTGCTGATAAGTGTTAACAAAAATTCATAAATGTTTATACTTTTTCCTAATCAAACAGGTCACCAGCCCAAGTGACTGGACAATAATCCAAACAGGCTGCAATCTACATGGAAATGAATCAGGATACAGAATTCATTCATTCTTTTTCAATATCTGCTTTAGCTGAGAATAATGCAGCATATATGCAGGAATACATTATATAATATATATGCAGGAAGAGTGCAATCAACTCATTCACACTTTTTTTGTTAGTTATTTTTAGAGATGCAAAATCAAATACCAAGTGGGAAGAAACAAAACTTGACAGAAACAACAATGTGAGCTAAGTATCAAAAGCAAGCACCTTGGAGCTATGAGGCAAGAACATCATCTTGCTCGCCATCGTGCCACCTAATTTATTTTACTTAAGCAAAATAAATAAACATCGGTGAACAGCAACACGTATTTGTTCAGTTCAGTTGACAACAGAGAAGATGGTCCATTATTTCAAATAAGAAGTTTGTGCAACCAGCTGTTTTACAACAAAAACCTCACTGAATTTAAGGCAACACAGTTCTGCTTCTCACCGGAAGCAAATTTAGGTAAATGTTCCCAAGGTGGACCATTACATATATTTAGTCTTGTAACATTAAAGGCAGACATGTTTGGATGCAGTTCATCATCGATATCCCTGTTGTGCACATGTCTTACCATCACACCTTTATATAACAAAATATCTTTCTCCTGTATGATGCTCGAAAGGAAATATCAAAGTTTCTCAGTTCGTTCACATCCGGTAAGCTGAAAGTAGATCAACTGTCCACAAATCTTAATAAAGGCCCTGACGTGGTCTGTATGCTAGAAAACAGGAAAAAAGTGTTAGAATATTCATAGTAAATAAATATAAAAAATAAATAAACTTATTATATATTCTTACCATTCTACAAGTTCTGCACCTATTATGTCATGTATGTGGTACTTGATATCGAGTTTGATTTGCGATTTGTTCCGACGTGCTTCCAAATCTGCCTTTAGGATTTCGTTGTATTTTGATTTCTTGACCATGTTAAGTACAGCTTTGCGACCTGAAAAAGAATGACCTGAGCAACTGCAGCAATGTAAGGAGATGTTAAACTGCTTGTTATTTAATAGTCAAGATGTTAGTAAGAAGAATAGACTGGGTGATTCCATGTTTGAAGTGTTGCTTTGGAAATGCTATAATGCTGTTTTTAGCCTTTTATCTAAAAACAGGCACATAGGTTATGATGAACATTTTACCTTTACCTCAAACTTATTAATACTGTTCATTTACTGTATCACATTTACCCTGTATGAAGTATTTGGTGAATCGACCAGAGTTTGGAATTGAAAGCCACCAGCTTCCTGCATCTCTCACTGTCAACACTCCTGACTTCACAAGCTGCCTGTTTGTTAAAAGCAGATCTTTAAATTAAACCCAGAGCAGTGCAGGTACAGCTTGCTATTATTATTCATCATACATTGTCTTACGTTATCTCGGCATCTGTGAATAGAAACTCTGTGAGCATCTGACATTTGCTGAAACTCAATCCTAAGCACTTAGGCAGAACCTTATCTAAAAATTTCTCGACGGTTGCGCAAGTGTCTTTTCCGTTCTGTTCTGCCAAGACTTTCGCTTTGTAGTCTTCAGTAAACACAACTGCAAACGTGTCTGTGTCGAAGCCCAGCTGGAACATGAGCAGTTCTCCTTTGTCCCTCAACTCATTCTGCCAACACAGAAAAATGCAAGATAGAGATACAGATATCACAGAGCTGATTGGTTACAAGGTGTATGTGTAGCAGACACGTGTAAGTGTAGCAGACGCGTATAAGTGTAGCAGACACGTGTATGTGTAGCAGACGCGTGTATGTGTAGCAGACGCGTGTAAGTGTAGCAGAAACGTGTAAGTGTAGCAGAAACGTGTAAGTGTAGCAGACACTCTACACACTCTAAAAAATAGATGTTGAATGTTTAAGTAATTTGTTCTATAAAAACACATTTGTTGATCAGGCAAAACTTGCTGTTTAAAAAGTGCCAAAACTTTATAAATGTCAGTATCTTTTTTGCCTGTGTTCAGAAGAGAAGGTTTTGTGCATTTTTTTGGTAACATGACATGCATTATTATTAACAAGACAAAAAAGCAAAAAAGCAATGACCTAATCTTAGTGTAAATTTAAGGAATTAAAAACTATGGTTTCAGACCTTAGAAAGCGGTTAGTGAGTACTAACACTAACCAGTTCTTATTACAAGTAGTGTTTGCATTTTAAAAACATTTACATTTCCAGCATTTGGCAGATGCCCTTATATCCAGTGACTTACAGTATCTCATTTTTGTACAACTGGGTAATTGAGGGTTAAGGGCCTTGCTCAGGGGGCCAACAGTGGCAGCTTGGTGGACGTGGGATCAAGCTCACAACCTTCCGATTGGTACCCCAACACCTTAGCCACAGACTTCAAACCTAATGCGAGCTCTGTTTTGTCTACCAATCTTTAAGATTTTCAAGATTAGTAAAAGCTTTTTAATGTAAAGTCAGAGCTCTTGATTTGAGACCCTCATGACACCAATCACAAAAGTATTAAGACAGAGTCACTTTCAACTTAAAATAGCCATTTTGAACATTTTACATGACTTGGAAAGCAGATGGAAAATGGTGAAAATGGCCCTGACCTGCCATGGCGTGAATATCTGTTGTAAATCTACACGCTGTACATAAGATATGCAGGCGTCGCCACTGCTTCTGCACACACACATGTTCCAAGAATAAACCAGGCTTCGTGTCTGGATTATTCACCCAGGTCTGGATTATTCTCCTTTAACACAATACTTCCTATTACCTGCTAAATCAGTGCAAGGAACATTATTGTGGTTTAGCACTGTATATGCATGTTATGCATATAAGTGGTTATGCCTTGGGTTCACAAAACACTATAATGGGAAAAAGTTGGTGGACATGGAATAACATTACCAGCTGCTTGTCCACCAGTGTTTTGTCGCTGAGTAAACTGTACAGCTGGTGTTTGTAGACAATCAGTGGAAGGCTGTCGTCAAATAACTTCCTTGGAAAAAGCGTCATCAAGTACTGCAAGGTAGCTCTGACGTCACAAGGTCCTTCTGCTCATAAATAGAAAAATATATAAAAATTATTACAAAGGATTAATGACATTCTGGACATTCTGATTAACACAACTGTTATGCCTAACAGATCATTGAATTCAACAATAAAAACAGAAAACTACACTTGTAGTTACTCAGTTAGTGAACGCACCTTGAACACAGACTGAGGCACAGTTACTCAGTTAGTGAACGCACCTTGAACACAGACTGAGGCACAAACAGTTACTCAGTTAGTGAACGCACCTTGAACACAGACTGAGGCACAAACGGTTACCTTTAGTGAACGCACCTTGAACACAGACTGAGGCACAAACAATTAATCAGTCAATTAGTGAACGCATCTTGAACACAGACTGAGGCACAAACAGTTACTCAGTTAGTGAACGCACCTTGAACACAGACTGAGGCACAAACAGTTACTCAGTTAGTGAACGCACCTTGAACACAGACTGAGGCACAAACAGTTAGTCGGTTAGTGAACGCACCTTGATCATCTTCGTGTTTAGGATTTCCGATAAGACTGTCACCTCCAAATCTTCGCTTCTTTACACCAAACGTTTCAGAAATGAGGGACCTTTTTCTGTTCATAGCTTCAGAAAGGGGTAAATAACCTCTGAGTTATAAAGCGAACTAAAATAAAAACATATGCTATTCAGTTGAGGGCCAGAAACTCAAAACACATTCAGTGCTTAGTAGATTTGCTAACACTTACTTCCTGTCTGTGAAAGTAAACAAAGGAGGATCTTATCTAAAGGAAGAAATAAATCACGACATTCTATGTCTAAAGTCGAGTTGAGACAATGAACACCTTACTGTGTTGTTTACTAAACTAACTTCCTCATTTATATTTTTACGGTTGTCAAAATAAAGGTGCTTTACCGCCACCTACTGACGTGGAGCGTAGAGGGAAGCGTTGAGTAATTCTATTACATCAGAATAGAAAATTACTAATATATAATAAAATTTTCATATATATATATATATATATATATATATATATATATATATATATATATACATATATATATATATATATATATATATATATATATATATATATATATAATGAGGGTGTTGTGTTTGGTAAGGATCACTGACCACAATTTAATCAAATACAAAGTATTTGTTTAATTTCCATTTATTAATTTGTGTGTGTGTTTTTTTTTCATTGGTTGTTGCGTTAACTCTTACCCAGATAGTGCTATTGTGTAGCCTCTTTTTTGATTGGCTGGTAAGTGTCAGGCTCGACTGAGAACTCCAGGGGAGACGCGCTTGATTCCTGCCCGGTTCCATAGAGACAGCGGTGCGGACTGATACATTTTGGGCGCTGAGGCTTATTAAATAGATAAGTAGTCAAAAAGTTTTTCTGCGTGAGAAATACGATGTGTGTCGGGAGAGCGTGACAAAAGACCCAAATGACGCTCGATGCGTGACACTTGACAGCCCTGTAGTAATGCATTACATTAGTCCAGTCTAGAGGTCATGAATGCATGAACTAGCTTCTCAGCATCAGATACAGATAGGATGTTTCTCAGCTTGGCAATATTTCTAAGGTGGATGAAGGCTGTTGCTGTCTAATATAACAACCAGGTCTTTCACTGTTGAGCTAGTAGTAACAGTAGATCTCTCTAAATGGAAGTTGAATTTTGAGAGCTTTTGTGTACTGGCTTTTGGACCGATAAGTAGTATTTCTGTAGCCCCTTCCAAAATGGCGGACGCGTTGACGTGTCTGCATACATTTCAACAGCGGCTACTGCGCCCTCTACTGCTTCCTAATACGGCAAGCTATGACAACGAAGGGTATATATTACTCAGTAATTTTATTTTATTTAGCATTTTATTTAAACGCATTCTTAATACATCATTGTCTTAATTAATTCATATAGAAAACATTAAGATAAAAATATTAGTGAATATAAATGTACAAAGCGCTGTTGTTTTTTAAATGTCCCGCGTCATCAATTTGGAACGCGCCGTGGGTATAAAAGCTGTAGCAGCGACGGGAACAGCGATAGTGTGGATTGTCTGGAGACAAGAGACAAAGTGAGGAGAAACAACTAAGCAAAGCGACGAGAAACAACTAAGCAAAGCGAAAAAGAATCGAAAGATGCTGCACATGAAGACGTTTCTTTCCGGCCGGAGTAGCGGCACAGTCCGGGGCCTGGCCTGCGCCGCCGGGCTGATCGCGCTCACCACCGCGGGATACTACGCGTATCGCAGGCTGAAGAGGACCAGCGACCGTCGAGCTGCTGAACGGGAAGCTGCTCAAGGTAAGTTAAAAACTAATGACTTTAGTCAGGTACAGCGGACAAACAGGAACAAATCCGACGTGTAGTTTATCTAACAGAGCTAGCCGAAAGCTAACGCGTGTAGCCGAGCTAACATTAGCACGCGATGCTACGTGGCTCAGATCAGGAGGATTTTAAAGTATAAAAGTGATTATTGTGATTAAAAAAACACATTCAGACTCATATGGTGATTTTTACACTTTAAATAATCAAGGAAAGGGCGGTGACAAGAAGCCTGAAAATGAAACAGGGTTAATGTTATAATTATTATAAATGTTGTTGTTTTATTATTAATCACTAATCAAAGATCTTCTGTTGTCTTTTTATCTACACAACTTCACCTCATTTGGGTTCATGGCCGTGTTTTCAATTGTTGTTATCTGACTTGTTGTTATGACTGTTGTTATGACTGTTGTTGTTGGCGTTGTTATCTTTTCAAATCAAATTTTATTTGTCACATACATACAGGGTACGATATGCAGTGAAATGCTTTATGCAACTGTCTGGTATAAGAATATAAAGTATAAAAAAGCAAAGAATACAATGAGAATAAAAGTATAAACTATATAAGAACTGTAAAAAAAACTATATAAAAACATGAAATATGTGGCGAATATGAAGAAATAATGTATATACATAAATGTGTATGTTTTTTAAGATTGTCCTTAAAGTGAACAGGTGCAGTATGGTGTGTAAATAGTGTATAAAGTGGCACTGTGCTGTGCAAGTCCAGAGTTAAGTTAAGAGTTTTGACTGCTGTTGTTGGCGTTGTTATCTTTTGACTGTTATTTGCAGGGACATTATTATTATTATTATCATTGGCGAGATTAAGCTGGTTAAAATGAAGTGAATGTTTTGCTTTTTGCATGTTTTACTCACCAAAATCCATTTATGAACTATTGTTGTTGCCGTTGTTATTTGTTTGTTGTTGCCGTTGTTACTTGACAACAATAATCAAGGAAAGTGCAGTGACATGAAGCCTGAAAGCGAAGTGGGGTTACTGTTATAATTATTTTAAATGTTGTTGTTAGTTTTATTATTAATCATAATAATAACAATGTTATTATAACAAATATTATTTAATTATTATTTCTATCATCATTATTAGTGTTATTATTGTTGTTGTTATTGTTGGTTTTGTTGTGTATTTCCCTTGCTCTTAAATAAGACTTGTTTCTCGTTAATCAGTAATATAACTCTGTTCCAGTTGGCAGCATTGTCAGAGCTGCTGTTACAGACTATTAAACAGGTTTGAGAATGAAACAGCGCTACGGTCTGCTAAAGATCATAAAGACATGAAGTTGAGGAAATAGTGTCTCTTTCAGATCTCCATGACAACCTGGTTTATGCTCATCAGTAAATAAGCAGGGACATGAGTAAATATTGTTGTGGTTAAATGTGTAAAATGTTTTACAGGATCTGTTGTAGGTGTTGATGTCGAGGAAGTTCTCGTATGCACCGAAGAAGACCCTCAGACATCAGCTGTTGTCCTGGTAATTTTATATTTCCATTATTTTTAGTGTATTTCTTTAAGATTAATTTGCAAAAAATATCTATTGATAAGAAGCAAACATCGAATAAGTCTTTGTGCTTTATTCAGGTAACTGAGACAAATCCCCAGCTCCACAACACCAGCCTTGACCCTGAGAAATCAGCTGTCATTCTGGTAATTTTATATTTCGATCATTTTTCAGTGTAACGTTTCCCAAACCTTTTGTCAGTTCTACCTAAATTATTTAGCTTGCGTACCCCTGGAGATATCGAGCTGGTTAAAAGGAAGTGAATGTTTTTGCTTTTTTTATTCCTCACTGGAGAATCCTCCTCTTGGCATTTTCTTTTATACGTGATGTATTAGAGACAGTTTAAGATGATGCTTGTAGCCACTGAGACTGTTTGATTTAGTTTGCAGTAATTTACATTTAGCTCTCACATGCAAAGAAACCGCTGAAGTTGTATCACATGACGTGACCCATTTAATCAACTCGTAACGGTTTCAATTTATTTGTAAGAGTCACGGTGTGATGTTTGTCCTGCAGCTCTCGCATCACCATGGCACACGTCAGCTGCACTCTGCCTGGCAGACCATCCAGTTCCTTTCCTCACAGTCCTGCAGCTTCGTCTGTGAGGTATTGTTCTCATGTCTGTGTGCAGCATAGCAGCAGATAAATAAGTGTTCCCTCTTGTTCTCATGCTGTAGTCTGTGGTGTTGTGTTTCTGTCACTAGTCCATGGAGGTACGCAGGTACATCGCATGCTTGGTGAGAGGTCCAGAAGTCCTGCTGTGGTGGATCACCACCACCACCGAAATGTCCAGCAATCATTGGGTAACAGCAGTCTCCATTTGTTTTGCAAAACTTTACTCGTGTACAGACGAGCGATTGAGTAACAGGCAGTTGTTGGTGTCGTTATTTGCAGGGAGCCTTTAACTCCACCATTCAGGAGACCTCGATCACCTGCATACAGGTAAGATCTTGATTGTTGTAGCACCACAAAGCTTTAGTAAGTACAAAGACTAAATTTCTGCATTTTCTCTCAAAAGCGAGTCTGTGGGAGCGTGAGAGCGCTGGTGTCCTGCCATCATGAGGAGGCGACCATCCACGTGCCGTACGAGGATGGCGAGGTAAATTCATTACGCTACCCGGTTCTTCGTAAAGTTCGTCTGTTACGTTTGTTCGCACTGGCCATGTTTTGCGTTTTTGTTCACAGCAAACCATTTACCAGGTGAGTCTCTCGTACCTTCGCGTGGACGTGGACGGTCAGGTGGACATGTCCCATGAGGAGGAAGGAAGTTTCTTCACTCCTTATGCTGATTCTGAGGTTCAGTCAGAATTTGAGGTAATTCAGTGTCTCGGGCTTGAATACAGTACAGCTGCATTAGTTGTGTGTGTGGTGGTGGTGGTGCGGGGGGGGGGGGGTGTGCTGGATAAACGTATGTTCTCTGATGTTTGATGATCCAATGCTGGTTTCTCCCTGCAGGAAAATGACATGGAACTTCCACTTGAGGAGCAGGAGGTGCCTTTCATCAGGTAGGGTCGTCTTCACGTTTTCATTCTCTCACGTAAACGTAACAAAGCAGTCTGGTTAATGTAATCATGGTGGTGTGTTTTTTTTTTTTTAGCTTGTACCTCACAGGCCGTGGCATCACAGACCTCGTCCTGAAACTGCCTGCCATCCGCGAGGCGTTCTCTGTGAGTCTTTACACGTTTAGTTTCTCTGAAGACTCCACAAGTTACCCCACAAGCAAGTTCCAGACTGTCTCGGCTCATGTGGTGTGTTTATGTCGTGTTTAGAGGATGATGGCGAGCATGCATAACAAGAACTTCTTGTACGTGGCTGGCAAGCAGATCTTGATGCGTCTGGCAGCAGCCAACAAACAGGTGAGTGCTGATTTCTACCCGGTTACGTCTCGTACTCGTGCAGCGTCAGCTGAGGAGACAAAGCAGTGACCGGGTGTCTCCTTTCCGGACAGGATCCGCGCGACGTACAGAGGGCATACGACGAGTTGATCCGATTCCTGAGAGAGCCGTCCTATCAGGAAATGATCAAGGCGGAGGTGCTCGATGCTCAGGTAAGCTTGGAAGTGAACTGTCACTAACTATAAAGCATTTTTAGTTTTAGTCTTTACTTATCTAATCTAATCTAAATTCTCCCCCTTCCAGCTGTACCACTTCAACCTGCTGGATGTGTTCTTCGAACTCGTCTTCTTCAGCTGCTTAATCAACGGCCTGCCGCCTGGAGCCGTAAGTGTCTCGTCAGCGGTTCCAAAAGGGAAAACTCTAATGAATGTTTCTCTCCAAGATGTGGGTGGAAATAACATCACGTAACATCACGATTGTTGTTTTTCTTCTCTACAGTTGGACGGGGGATTCTTGCAGCATGTGTTCGATATGAACAGCCAGTGGGACGTGGACATCAGGGAGCCTGAAGCAGACCAGCTCTTTTTGCTGCTTTCCGTAAGTGAGTTTTTTCCAACACCATTATACACGTTAATTAAAGAATCTGCTTTAAATGTCAGTGTTTCTGTGATCTGTTTCAATAACATAATGCTGTAAACGTGTGTGTGTGTGTGTACAGTTAAAGCTGACACTGCTGCTTGAGGAACTGTTCTCGCAGCCTCTGGACCTGTACAGTGACCCAGCAGCTTTAGCCACTGCAGTGCTACGACTGGTGAAGGAGCATGTGCAGGAGATGCTGAAGGCCATGGCAGAAGTCTGAGCAACACCACACTCCTCTGGCGCATACACACACACACACACACACACACACCTCCCTGTTTTCTTTCTCTTTCTCTTCATTTCACTATCTTTACAGGTAAGTACTTATTACGCTGTCTTACTGTGTACACATTTAAACATGTCTTTCTTTTCTTCTCTCCCTGAGCAGCTACACAATACACAACCTTGACGGCCTGGTCTCTAACAACAACATCTGTTAGTTTGCTCTCCGACTGCACAAACACCTGCAGCTCCAACGCCAGTATCCTTTATCCTTTTTTTTTTTAAGTTTTAGATAGTTTTAAGTTTTATCTTATTATAGATTTTATAAGATTTTTCTTAGTATAGTATAATATTTATTAACGATTTTGTATTCTATTTAAGATTTTAGTATTCCATTTATTAGATATTTAAGGTTTTTGGATTTTTAATCAAATTTTTAAATGTTTTTATTCCAGATTTCTATATATTTTATATGTATTTAACTATATTCTAATAAAAAAATTTATAGCATATATTTCAGGCTTCATTGTGATCATTGTTCATGAGGCGCATGTGGAGAGGAACCAGCTGATCACGAACTACAATACAGCTTCACCTGCCTGTGATCGTGACGTCTCCCTCCCAGATACGCTGAGCATTTTCTGCACTCGGTTTGAGGTGCAGAACAACATTGTGTAAAGGAAGACCATCCCTCCCCCCAACGATACGGTACTCTGTCTATCCACGGCTAACGTGAGCAGAGTTAATCCATGGAAGGCTGCTGGACCAGACCACAATCCTGGCAGGGTGCTCAAGGAATGTGCAGAACAGAGCATCGTGAGCAGCTGCATCACTGTCTGGACACTGCAGCGGATAGTTAGGACAGCTGGGAAAATCGTTGGGAGACCAGACTGCGTAACAGTTTACCACAAGCCATCAGACTCCTCAATGACTAAACTGAACTGTACTGAGCACAGTACACACACACACACACACACACACACGCTCACTCGACTGTATGGACTGATCTGCACCAAATACGGTCTTCCATTATACATCATGTCTACAGCACCATCCATTTCAAACTGTTTACCTGCTGTTTTGCACATTTTCATTACATCATGCAACTGCTGATATTATATGAAGTGTTCATTCCAGTATTTTTGCACATGTACAGTAGAGTATACAGTGTGTATCCACTGCTTTTGTCTTGCACCAGGTTGCAAAGATTGCACTTTATGTGGCTAAGGGTGCTTTCACACCTGCCTTGTTTAGTTCGGTTGAATCGTACCAGAGTTCGATTGCTCAATTGGTGCGGCTCGTTTGGGCAGGTGAGAATGCAGCAATGGAACTCTGGTGCGCACCAAAAGCGGACCAAAACAGCGGACCGAGACCTCCTTTAAGAGGTGGTCTCAGTACACTTTTAAACGAACACGGTTCGTTTGTGGTGAGAACACGGTCCGAGATCGAATAGACCTAACTGCAAAAAGTATTGTGCATTTTGGACTAAACCAGCTGCCATAGTGGGTCGTTGGCTATATTTTCGGAAGATGAGCATGTCACAGTTTCGCAAAAGTAATGCTCGCCGCCTCCTGAAGTGTTTTTGCGATGCGTCTTCGCCGTTTGCAGTGCGTTAAAATGATATTTTCAAGCTGCATCCGCGTTTCATTCTGAAAATGAAGACTTTGCATAGAATGCTGTATACAAGCGATGTAGTAGATTAGAACCACAAACATAATTGCAGCGTGCAGTCGTCTCTCCATGGTGTACTGTATGCTGTATTTTCCTCTTTTTCTTTATTTCTGGAGTTTCGTTGAAATTTCTCGCACGTTTATTCTGACCAATTGAGAAGCAGATTAGGAAATGCGCTCAAAGACATGTGGCCAATGAGTGATGTGGATGTTATCACATGACGGCATTTTGGTTCGCTTCAACTGGTGCAGAACAGAACGATCAGTGTGGTGTGAAAAGGAACCAAAACTGCTAAAAAGCTCCAATGTATAATTTCTTGCTTTTGGTCCGGACTATTATGAACGAACTATAGATGTGAAAGCACCCTAAGACAAACTAACTTAAGCCTTTAGCTCTGTTGTTCTATGTATATCTGTCTCTGTTCTACGGTCCTGGAGAAACATTTTCTCATTTCACTATGTACTGTGTCGGCTATATATGATTGAAATGAGAATAATAGCTTCTTGACTTGATAATGTGTTATTTAAATGGTTCTCCCAACCAAAATTCATTTCAGATGGTGTGGATTGATTGGTAACATCACCTGGTACATTGCAATCAAATGAGTGAATCCAATGGCACATTTAATGTAACAAAAAATGAAATAAACACACAACACGTTTTAGTTAGCATATCCTTTAGTGAGTAAAGTTTCCCCGATGGAAGAGCCTAAATCCTTCGCTTTGGTTACCAGTCTGTCAGATGACTGTGTCGAATGTATAGTCGATGAAGGTGGAGCAAGTATGATTTTAGTTTCGAGCAGAATTCAATTCAAGTTTATTTGTATAGCGCTTTCTTACAATTGACATTGTTTCCAAGCAGCTTTACAAAGCATAAATATAGAACAAAAGGTTATTGTAAAGAATAATTTAAAGATTAATATAATACAAAATTTAAGATTAATATAAGATATATTTAAATGTGTTTGTATTTATCCCCAATGAGCAAGTCTGAGTTGACTCAGGTGGCTGTGACGAGGAAAAACTCCCTTGAATGGTAAAGGAAGAAACCTTAAGAGGAACCAGACTCAAAGGGGAGTCCATCATCATATGGAGGGTGTGATTATAAATATACAGTCTGACAAATGTTGATCACATGAAGTTCACATCTCCTCTTTAGTATCGCAGAGTCTAACTGGAGCTGGTAGATCTCTAGATGCCTCACAGATGATCCTCACAGAGTCGGCCTCATCTCAGTGGAGGTCCAAAATCTTCATGGCACGGAAGACAATCTGAGCTGGTACAATTTCTGGATGCCTCGGGATGGGTAGAAAGAGAAGCAGTGGAGAGGGATTAACGTAGCTGCTGTTCATAATAATAGCAAGCACTAGATGATAATTGTGCACTTGGTCAGATGTAATAGAGCACAATATTATGGGATGTATTATGTGTACACCTGACTAAAGTGATACATTTTTAATCTACATTTAAACTACGAAAGTGTGTCTGAGCCCCGAACACTATCAGGAAGACTGTTCCAAAGCTTGGGAGCTAAATACGAAAACGCTCTACTAGATTTTGATATTTTCTGGGAACTTCTAGTAGTCCTGAGTTTTGTGATCTCAGAGAGCATTGTAACGTGTTAGAAGACTAGTTAGATACATGGGAGCTAAACTTAACAGTTAGCCAGTGTAAAGATGATAAAATTGGGGTTTATAAGATCATATTTTCTTGTCCTTATAAGAACTCTGGCAGCTGCATTTTGGACCAAACTGTAACCTATTTGTTAAAAATGCAGGACAACCGCCTAGTAATATGGCTCTGAAGTTTTGAAGACAGACAAGAGTGACCTTTCCATTTTTTTTTCAGTGGTTGTTGCGTTAACTTTTACCCAGATAGTGCTATAAGTGTCAGGCTCGACTATGGGAAGTTCGGTTCTTTTCCGCGAACCGGTTCAATAATCCAGTTCACCAGTTTTTTTACGTCCTGGCGTAATGACGTAAATTCCTTCATCCCGCCGCTGCCGGCAGATATTAATACAATCAATTTAACACATTTGTTAATCATAACTTTAGTTGAATACGTTTCTTACATTTAAGTTTTGCAACTAAAACACCCAGTACAGGAAGTGCTAACGTGGGTGTTTTACGTGTCTTAAAGATATAAAGTTAATAAACTAAACTTCATCAACTTACAAAAACATACAAAAAAAGCATACTTTTAAAATGTTTCTTTTGCTCAATCAGTTGTTTCAAAAACTAATGCAACTGAGTTAAACACTCATACGTTGATAAGACGTTAAATCATAACCATTTCCATTTGTTGCTGTATCAGTTCAGTGATTCAAGCATGCGCAGTATCCAGCCATCACTACTCGACTAAGAACTCCAGGGGAGACGCGCTTGTTTCCTGCCCGGTTCCTTAGAGATAGCGGTGCGGACTGATACGTTTTGGGCGCTGCGGCTTATTAAATATATGATAAGTAGTCAAAAAGTTTTTCTGCGTGAGAAATACGATCTGTGGCAGGAGAGTGTGAGAAAAGACCGAAATACACTATTGTTTATTTTCATATTGTATTAATCTTTTCCCTTTACTAAACATTTCTGTGGAGAGGAACTTTACTACTAACGCAATCACGTCTCTATCTATCTATCTATCTATCTATCTATCTATCTATCTATCTATCTATCTATCTATCTATCTATCTATCTATCTATCTATCTATCTATCTGTGCAAATACACTATTGTTTATTTTCATATTGTATAAATGTTTTTTATAAATGTTTACTAAACATTTCTGCACTTTAGGAACTTTATCAGTATTTGCTACTAATGCAAACACAACATGATCCCTGAGATTTCCTGAGCTCAGGCTGCTGTCTGTGGGTTCCTGCCACCTCACAAAACCACACCAGTGAGTGGATCCATAACTCTATATTGTCTGTAAATGCGTGTTTGTGCACAGTTTCAGGTTCACGGGACCTCATGCTCAGTGTTCCTGGGATTGTCTCCTTGCTCCATCTTGGCCATGATGAAGTAAATATTGAAGATGTAAGACTGAACATTTAGTTCATTTAGATGTTATCATACATATGCTATAAGCTTCACAGTGTAGTAGTATACAGTATGTCCCACTGTATCCCTATAGGCTATTAATAATGTCAAATGTGCCCAGTATCATGATATTTTTTAAAATCAGGTGTATTCTGTCACTCCCTATCAACCCCACTGTTTCTTTATTTCATACAGAAGTCAACCATAGTGTTCATTCTCCCAAACGATTGCAACACTGCTCTTCAAATCTGTTTTATAATGACCTTAGCTTCTGCCATGCCAGAGCATTAGAGGCTCAGTAGTGAACACATTGGGTTACTAATAAAAGCACTACTCTAAGAACTGTCAAAAACAAATAAATGAATTAAAATAAACACCAAAATGATTAGCAGGCCCCGAGTCATATTCGTATAGAACATCAACCTCATGGCAATGCAGGTGGTTTGTTTGTACTAAATTAAACAGTTCTACATGCAGGGCTCTGTTGCAAATGCACTGCACTGTCCACTAGGGTGCAGTATTTTTCTTCCCAGTAAACCTTTTGCTCGGTATAGTTGGCATTATTTTCCTTTTTGTCCCACTTCTTCTTGTCATTTGCATTTACAGCATTTGAAAGAATTTTACAGCATTTGTACAGTCACCCTTATCCAGAGCGACTTTTACACAAGGGCCTTGTTCAAGGGCTTCTTGCAACAGAACAATTTTAAACTTTTTAAAATACTCTGTAGCTCTGGTAGACAACAGTCTCTTCTGGTTAGCTTTCTGAATGAGATGTGGTTCTGCTTGGTAGAGAGAACATCAGCATAAATGTAAATCTAAATAAAAGAAGTTGAGGAATAGACTATGCTATTTTTTTTTGTTGCTGAACTAAGAGGTGTAGCTAAAAATCACAGGCCAGTATCTTAAGTTCTTCTTCTTCTTCTTGATTCACACGCCAGGGTTCTTGCTGATGATCTCCTTAACATGTAAAACATTTGCTTATATTGTGGTTATATTTCTTATTGAAATTATTATTCCTATTGAAACTCTTCCAGTCAAAGATGGCAAGCAGCCCAGCATTGATTCTTTGACCTTCAATGATTGTACAGTGTTTTTTTTTGTCTAACACGTGATAATACTGTACAAGAAAAACATGGATAGTGTTTTTTTTATTGTTTTTGCTTTTTGTTAATTGTAGTTTTTTATTGCATGTTTTTGTAACAGTTAACACATGTTAATACAAGTTATACATGTTTATGTTATTAATTTCTATTATTCAGTTTATTTCAATTATATTTTATTTATGTGTTTTTTGTATTTGATTTTTTCGGAGCATCAATTACTCAATTAAACTAAATTTCTGTACTTATCTGCAATAGGGTCCAAACTTATACAAAATCAGACATCAAGACTTTTCTCTGCACTAGCAACATAATAGTGGAATGACTGCGGATCATGACAACCGAGTTGCTGAATTTCTCTGTATTTTTTACCCATACAGTCTAATAGTGTTTTAGCATTACAGTTTTCTTAAAATCTGGACAATCTGTAATAGCAATAGGAAGAAAAATCACTTCCCAACATCTAGCCAGGTCAGAAACTCACTCAAGGAGCTAGACTTATTAATGTCAAAGTATACGATCAAGAGATAACTTCATGAATGTAAATATTTAAGAGAATGTAGAATATTTAACTCAAGATGTAACCTCTGCTAACAATCAAGTACAGAAAGAAAAAAGAACATATAGAAGAATGTTGGGAAGAGCAGAGTAATGGAGAAGAAAAGGAAGAGCTCATGATCCAAAGCACACCACATCATCTGTCTAACATGGTGGAGGCAGTGTTATGTCATGGTCATATGTCTGCTAGTGCAACTGGCTCACTGCTGTTTATTAATGATGTGACTGCTGATAGAAGTAGCAGATTGAATTCTGAAGTGTATAGAAATATACTTTCTACTCAGAATCAGTCTGCTTCAAAACCGACCAGCTTCACAATGCAGATGGATAATGATTCAAAACTTACCGTGAAGCAATTCAAGAGCTTTTTAAGGTAAAAATGGAATGTTCTTAAATGGCTGAGTCAGTCATCTGACTTCAACCCAACTGAGTGTGGCTGTAGTAAAGTAAAGGCCTACCAAGGATTTGCATCCAAGTATTAAAAATCGATCATATTTTTAAGATTATGTTAGTTTGTCCAATTACATTTGAGCCTGTAGGGAGGGATGGAAGGATTATATAAAAAAGTTTCCTAAATAAATTCCTAAATCACCTAAACCCCTTGAATTAAAGCTCAAAGTTTACACTCTTGATGTCTATAATCTTGATACCTTCATTTCAAATCCACTGCAGCTGTGTACAGATTTAATTTTTTTTTTAAATGAGATCATAATACTGTCCGAATACTTATGGACTTATTGCCTTTATTTACCCATCCATTAGCAATCCTATCTAGACTCAAAAGCCCTCTCAGAGAATTCAGAAATACTGTTCATTGTACGTTGTGTAAACAGGTCCAATCTATACAACTTGCAGATAAATGGACCTCTTTGGCTTAATTCTCATAACTGGTCATATTACAAAGCTTTTATGGGAACATTATGTTTATAGTGAACTATAGAAGCTCTTCAGATAGCTTTGTGTTGTGTTGCTCACGATATTTCAAGAACTGGAACGTCAATGTAGGTAGTAGTTCCTTTAAAAAAAAGCTATCTCATTGTTTGCTATATAGGTAGAGATGAGCTTCAGCTGGATGAGCACTGGGGAAGAAGTAGGTCTTTTACACACTACCCTGAAATTATAGAGTTTGGATATTTGGGTATGATTTAATTTTCTTATTTGTGCATTTGAAAGGAAATTTGCTTTCTTCTTCTCAACAGTAGTGAATATTTGTTTGGGGTTTGAATCAAAGGTGAGAATGTCACCTACACAGAAAATCCCAAAGTTCTTCATTACTGCATCTTTCCTCTTTGGTAAGAACTTTGTTTTTTGCTGTTTGTGTATTCACTAGAATATTGTTTTTAGATTTGTTTGTAGAACTTTATAATTCTAATTAAGTTTGGTATTATTTATAACTCAGTTGTTATTTAGTCTTCATAGGACACACGACTGCTTGTCTGTCACGCCGATGCCTGGCTAACGACCTCATTAACAAAAGCCTATACAGTGCACCACAGTCTCTGGGGTGTGTTATTGATGTAAACCTCACATCTATCCAGTACAAGATGCTGTCTGTTGTAAGTAACTAAACATTCTGTTTATGTCATTCACAATTCACAATACCTTTTGTGTGTGTGTTTTAAGTACTACATGGTGTAAAACACACAGAGTAAACATATGAGAAAGATTATCAAATCTTGAAAATATTATTTTCCCCTTTTCTTTTCTTTGAAGGACACCCAGACTATGCAGTTCTCTAGCCGCTTTAAAATTAACATGGTGAGTAAATTTTTTATCTCTTCAGTTTTACAACGTTAAAGTTAAAGTGTATTTAATTTGAACAGTGCATTAAAAGTGAGAGCTTACTGCAGTGGAAAGAAAAGTGTGGGTTTGAGTTCACTATGAGTGTCTTGAACTATCAACAGTTCATTCCCCGTGTTGGGAATATGACTGTGTTAGCATTTAAATGAAATGTGTGTAAACACAACAGTTTTTAAAATAGATCAAATTTGTTAGCCAACTGTATAGTTAGATATGTTTCTAAATAGATTAAATTCCACACAAATTGATTTATTTTTCTTCTAAATGATGCAGTGGGCAGCTTTGTCACCTCAGAGTTTCAGGTCCCTGGTTTGCAACATGCTGTTGGGTGGATTTCCACCTTTCGATTATGGCTTTCAGATAGATCTGTTAGTTTCAGTGACACTTATAGTTGTCTTTGCCCTTGGCACAGTATTAGCAAGGTCAGATGGACTTAGGAAATCCATTAAGGACAGCAACGGGTTTAGCAGCCTTAGATGTCAGACTCCAGCCCATGAAGCGTTGGCTGAAATTCTGATGCATATGACACACAAAATCTTAAACACTTCAGGAGTTTTGAAGTTATGTGATTAGTTGGACTATAAAGGATTTCTGGGAGATGTGTGGCTCGTGTTTTTTTAACTTTCCGCATAGAAACTCTGCTTACTTCACGAAAGATAGTGTGACAATGAACGCATATGAGGATCAGCTAAACACTGGACTTTCCAAATTATGTGAAGTTCATGGTACATGCACAACTTTCTTAAATTAACCATATATGGTTGCATGATTGTCTGTATTTCTAGGGAGACTGACTTTACATTTTCACATCTCTAAACATGACACTGGACATAACAGACTGTGATTGGTTGCCTTACATGTCAGACACTCTCTTTGGCCAAAAGCTCCTATGGATGAGTCTGGACCTTCTGATGTCAGTTTATAGTTCTGGCCACTAGATGACAGGATCTGTCCACAGTGTTGTGCCACTCACCAGCTTTTGAACTTAAACACATAGGACTACCAATTTAAGCCTTTCCCTGTTGTAATAGCATGGATAGCAAAAGAGATCCACTCTTGTAGACTAATTTCTTGTACTGCAATAGCATTTTAAATCTGTACTGATAAAAGTTACTCTGTTGCACAGCCTTCCCCAGATACAGGTACAAAAACTAAGACGTTGGCTTGTTAACCACAAGCTATTTTTTTTACAGGCAATGACCCAAAAGCAACCAGAATCAAGTTACCACAAATATAGAATTTATTTATAAACAGATAAATGTCGAATTGTTCCTTGTGAGAACTAGGAACAAAATACTCATCGTGTTACGAATATGTATAACTTGTAGCTAATGCCTCCATTTATACCAACAATAATGTATTTTGTTATATATTTAGAAGCTAAAATAGAAACTAGAGAGCACAAAACTGTGTAGTTACTAAGTCAGTATGACTCTGTATATACTCATAGTACTACAAAGTGAAGATAAATTGTGTTGATTCAAGTAGGAAGAACAAAAATAAAAAGACTTTATTAGACTTTGAGGCATGAAAGTATGTGTGAGACCATTTGGTGGTCAGGACGAATAATCTCAGTATTTTTGTCTTCTATATTAGGAGTGGACTGACCCAGACCTTAAATGGTCAGATACAAATTACACATTTAATGAAATCATGTTGCCTGTGAAGAAAATATGGACTCCTGATCTCATTGTGGAGAATGCGTAAGTCAGATTTGAGCACTATTTTCCTAGCTTAAATATTACTTTACAATTACAATTTCATTTATTTGGTAAATTCTATTCATCCAAATGAATTAGTAGTAATCAGTAATCAGTTACTTCAAACACACAGTAAATGTTGTGTGATATCTTGTAAACTATCTTCTTAAGTAAGATATCTTGTTAATGTATTCAGTGTTGTGTGAAATGTTAAATATTATTATACCACAAGTGATAGCAAGCAATATCTTTCTACCTCTGTGTTCTAGAATATATTTGAACATAAAACCTGCTACTGAAGATATAGTGGTAAAACGCGATGGCACTGTGAACTACGCCATTGTCATGTATACCACGATATTGTGCAGAATCAACCTCCTCACCTATCCTTTTGCTGAAGGCTCTTGTCCTGTGGCTATCAATGGATGGAGCCAAAGCTGTAAGATTTACAAGACTGCAATTTACACTAAATGAGCAGACAATCATTAAGGCTGCAGTGCAGAACAGAAAATAAAATCATGTAGATGGAGATCAAGCTTCGGTTATTGTTCACATTGGACATTAGACTTGGGACAAAAAGTGATCTGAGAGACAGGCTGGTGGCAGACAGGCTGGCTCGAGTATTTACAAAACTGCTGGGATTTATAAAATCCATAGCTCAGCAGTTCTGTAAGACAAAATAAGGGTTGAGAGAGACTGACAAGACAGGAAGGTCCATTCAGACAGAAAGACTAACTTGATAACTCAAATAAGCAAAACTCTAAAATATATATGATGCTTTTGGATGCTATAACATTAAGATTTTCTTTCACTTGAACTAAGGGGCCAAATAAGTTCCAGTATGACAATCAGTGCCTGACCCCAAAGGCTTTTACACACATAGTATTGTATTTGGGCACAGCACTATACATTTTATTTGGGCATTACACATTTTGTTGATTTTTGAAGTAAAACGAAATCTTTGAACTAAAACTATTGTGCAAAAGTTTTGACACCCTACTAAGCCAGTACTTGGTTACAACCCCTTTGGCAGATATCATAGCAGGCTAGTTTTTATATTTATTTTATATCTTTTTTTCTGTTTATTTATTTATTTGTTTATTTATTTGTTTGTTTGTTTGTTTGTTTGTTTGTTTGTTAAAGAATATTCACTCCCTCCTCCTTTGTGGACATTTCTAGTCCTGAATTATTCTTGGGCCATGTTTAAGCTCTACCTACAGATTAAGAATGATTATGATCTGCTGACAAACACCCCTATACATAAAAGTTGGTGAGATGTACTGTACTTCTCATCAAAAGTTGCTCCCTTTTTAGTCCAAACATACTTGGTGACTGCTGATGAAAGAAATGTATTGTTACTTCATTAGTCTGCAACGTTTCCTTTAGGTTAGGATAGTAATCTTCCATGCAGATCAACCAAATGATCTATCAGCTAAATCACATGTCCATGATCTCATTTGGAGATTTGGCTTTGGTTTTCTGTCCAGCATTCAGGCATCAGTTAGATCCAGTTTCTGATCTTTAGTCAGCTTGTCATGTAAAGGGAGGTTGGATTGGAGGCAACTGCAGTGAAAAGCATTTTATTTACTCAGCAAGCAGACAAATTCAAACTTGAATCAAACTCCAGAAAGGTGCACAGTCAGAGGTCAGACAATTACCAAACAATAAACAAAATATGTGAACGAGGAAAAGAACGAGATTAGAACCAGAATAACACAAGACAAACAGCTCATTAAAGACATGGTACTGTATAACACTGAACGGTATTTTTGCAAAGAGCAGAGAAACTCAAGGTTTGAATACAACCCATGATGGAGACATGGGTGGAGACAAGGCATGAATCTGGGACACAAGGGGAAGATTCCTGACTCTACTGCTTAGGTGAACACTTAGTTGATGAGTGTTAGGACATGGTTTGAAGAGTCAGAGGAATGATTATTCTCTGATGGCAATTCCTAATGAGAAATCTGGTCCCTTTTAATGAGTTCTAATGAGTCAATTAAGGCCTAAAGACTTCTTCAGTAATTTCTGAGACTTTACAGCTTGAATGGTGTTTGCACATGCCAGTAATGACTAATTTTCATAAAACATGAAAACAAGAAAAATGGCAGCTGCATAGGTTTTCTTTACACTTCCATCAACGAAATACGTGGAAAGGTACAAACATCCGCACTTAATCCATAAACATGTACAGACAAAATGAAAACTGGGATCTTTATTGTGTTATCATTTTTTATTAATGAATTACAAAAGTTAATTTTTAATAGTAATGCAATTATATTTGTGTGGTTTAGCTTGTGGGCTGCAAATCCAGTACGGCTCACTATCTGCACAGACTGGTGATGGAACTGAATGGACCACTCTGTCAGTGAACCTCAAAAATGACACAGGGACAAAGAACCACAACTATATCTATGTAAATCATTTATTTATTCTGACACTCCCGCACAAATAGCACGTACTGTAGCCTATCAATAAAAGCTCCTGTTTTGGGGTTCCCATGTTCAGCATTGAATTTTTTTTTTCATATGTCACACTACATAGTGGTGCTTAATGTTTCATATGTAAGTAGACTCTCAGGGCTTTAAGAATTTTTAGTTTGTTGTTTATATCTTTTCTGTAAAGTTTGAAGATGTTATTTTCAAACACTAAAATTCTGTATAAGGTTATCCCAAAAGAGGTAAAACGTCTCACTGAAAGACAGTGTTCTGACATATCACCATGCTGAATATCTGGAGAGAAAGGTTGATTAATTAAAGTGACCCACATGTCAAGTAAACACAAATTCTTGTCCCCGACCTATAATACATAAAGTTATTTAATGCCGAATGTTTTTTTCTTTTTCATACTCCAACTTGTAAAGGTCACTATATCCAGCAACCCTTTTAAAGCAATGGTCTCACTGGTCCTGCCCAGTGCACTAATCATGATCGCTGATCTGGTGAGTTTTGCTTTGCCGCTGGATGGGGGAAAACGCAGCTCCTTCAAGATCACACTGGTGCTCAGCTTTACCATGTTCCTTCTCATTCTCACTGACTACCTCCCTAACACTGGAACATGCAGCCCTCTGATACGTGAGTATGTCTCCAAGAAAAGTACTGCAGCACTGAAATGATGTATTCATGGCTACCTAACATCAAAACCTTTGCTGAATTTATTTCATTATTTATGTAAAGGAATTCCTCGATAAATAACTGTGCATTTTATAATTCTAATTCCCATTTTCCAGGTTATCACTTCTGCTTCTGCATGTTCGTTCTGGTGCTGAGTATGCTGATATCCATGGTGTTCACAAAGGTGGCAACAGAGGGCAATATTCTGTGTTGCAAACTTCCAAAGCTGAGTAAACCAGGCAGGTTTAACACACATATGGCAATGATATATAGGCTATCTAGTTTTCACCAAGTGCTTATACTCTGTACTTACCCTTTATACTGTACCATTAAGTACAAACTCAAATTAAATTGTCCCACAACATTAACATTTTCAACTCACCTGATAGATCGTAACCACTGCTCCATAATCCAATTCAATAGATATCATACGTTGAATTATGTAATAGTTCTCATATTCTTTAAATAAGTACAACAATTGTGCAGTTCTGATAACTTCCAGATTTTGGGCTTCATTTCTGTGCAGGTGTAGTATTTTGCTGATAAAACTTTGGCATGTTGATAATTTTGTTGGGTGTAAGCAGGGCTGCAGAATTTGAGTAACTCTTCTTTGGTTGTGTGTTTCATATACCCTGTTTAGTTGTGCACCTGTTGTTGGTTTAGTAATTAGTGTCTCAGTCAGTTAGCTACTTGTTTTAAACTCCTTTGTGTGGACCAGATCACTGCCAAGCTTGAGGGTAGCTTCCAACCCAGAGGATTCCCCAGTTTCAAGTCACTTAGGTCACCTGAATAAGAACTATACCTACCCAATCATTGACCTCCACTCTGCATCCCTGCTCTGCCCCACTTCCGGCTCTGTGGGGGATGCCGCTCCACCTCATTGTGCTCCACTTTCCTGTTCCATGGAGGATGTGGCTGTGCCCCCTGCCTTGTGTAGGATTTCACCTGCATTCCTCCTCGCTGAAGTACAGTAGTGTCTCTGCCCCATTTGCTTGTCTGAAGATGTTGCTCCACCCCATGTTCATCCGAGGACCTCTCTCCACCCGTGGCTTGTCTGAGGACCTCTCTCCGTCCCTTGCTAGTCTGAGGACCTCTCTCCACCCCTTGCTAGTCTGAGAACCACTCTCGACCCACTTGCTTGGCTGAAAATTTTGCTCTGTCCCTTACTCAGCTGAGGATGTCACTCTTGCAGCCTATCTTGGCTGAGGACTTTAGTCACCTTGCTTTGCTGTCGTCCTCGCTCCCCCCTTGGTCCTTGCCGTGTTCCTCACTCCTCCTTTGGGCCTCACCAAGTTTTGCTCGAGTTCTGGAGTTTTAGTGTATTCTTGCATTTGTCTTTTTTGACCACAGTTATCAGTTTAGCTGTGTGTTCAGCACATTAAAGAAGAGTGGAAGAGTTGGATGACATTTAGTCACATATTTTTCTTCACCCAAAATGCCTTTGAGGAGAAGCTAGAATTAAATAGGCAGAGTAAATTAAGTGACAAGTACAGAGTTATAAAGTGATAAACACATTTACATTTACATTTACATTTACAGCATTTGGCAGATGCCCTTATCCAGAGCGACGTACATAAGTGCTTAAATCTCTAACACTGAATACATTAATGCTGGTTCACTAGGTTACAAACACACAATGAAGCTATCGGAAAGGGTAGTGGAAGCTAGGCTAAAGCACTATTCGGACGGGATTAGTTCTACGTGGGGACGTGGAGTAATGCAATTTTACCTCAGGACGTCTGTAATATTAATTGGCCAATTCGCACAGGACAAGACATCTCAATAAAACTAGCAGAAGTGGGAGGGGTAACTCGCTTTACGCACCACAGTAACCTCCTTGTCGTCATGTGCGTATGACGTTGCGTCCTGTTATCACGTGCGCAAACAGACAACTTGGCGCTTCCATGCTTGCAAAAACGCGCCAAAAACTACTTTTAAACAGGAAATGACGGAATTTTACTGTACATATTTACAGCGGGTCTTTTCGGACGGGATTAGTATTACCTGAGATAATTTTTCCGGACCTTTTTGCAGAAGGTAAAAGTCGCCGTAATCTTTACTGACTTTAGCGATATTCGGACTGGATTACTTTGACATGGGAGGTAAAGTTTCTCTGTGATTTTAGTCCCGTCCGAATGTGCCATCTTGGGAATCATTACGGACAATGTCAGTAAAGATTACGGCGACTTTTACCTTCTGTAAAAAGGTCCGGAAAAATTACCTCAGGTAATACTAATCCTGTCCGAATAGACCCGCTGTAAATATGTACGGTAAAATTCCGTCATTTCCTGTGTCAGGAGTGTTTCAAAGGAAAGGTGTACAAGACAGAGCAGTTACAGTATGCTGTATTGGTTAGACACTGTAGCAGTGAGGAAAAGACATGAGGCAGAGATGGAGGTAGCAGAGATGAGGATGATGAGGTTCTCTTTGGGAGTGACGAGGATGGACAGGATTAGGAACGAGCTCATCAGAGGGACAGCTCAGGTTGGCTGTTTTGGGGAGGACAGAGGGGATAGATAGAGATGGTTTGGACATGTACAGAGGAGGGAGATGGTTATATTGATAGGCCAAAGATGTTATGGATATATGGATGGTGTTGAAAAAGGATATAAAGATAATTGGTGCGAGTGGAGGATAGAGGATAGAGCCGAGGATAGAGTTAGGTGGAAACAGATGGTTTGCTGTGGCGACCCCTAACGGGAAAAGACAAAAGTGTGTAATAAGTTAGAATAAGGTTTAAAAAAAATTCAACCCCCCTGAGCAACACCCCCCCCCCCCCCAACCACACACACACTCACATCTGTTGCATATTTTCTTTTCACTTAAACAATGTGCAAAACGCAAACTAAAAATCATTCATAAATTGTTCAAGTTTGATTTCTTACGTTTTTGGACAGTGATTGTCATAAAGAGGCACAGTATATTTCACAATAATCTCTCTCTCTTTCTCTCTCTCTCTCTCTCTCTGAACAGATCAAACAGGAATGCAGTTTCTTGACATGACTGCAGATGGGCATTATCTCAGGAAGATTGTGAATTTTGTGGAGAAGATGGATAAAAAGGAAAGTGAGATGAAGAAAAAGCAAATGCTGGCAACCAAGTTGGACAATATCTGTTTTTGGGCATATGTGAGCCTTGATGTTATTTACAGTTTATGTGTGATTACTTTTACCAAAACTGATTCTTGTAATGTTGACAACTTGAATTTCTGGTAGCAATAGTTTTCTGTCTTTTAAAATATCATCTATGCACTCTCAGTGTATATCTACAAATAGATCTGGAGTAGAGGGTTAAATGTCCAAATGTCCATGCAGCCAATATGAACTACCAGAATGGTCACTGATTTTGCTTATATTTGAATAATTACATTTCTACATTCATTCCTAGACATTGTTCATACGACAAACATTAAAAAACAATGGCTGAAATGCTAAAAATTCATAGAATTCATTCGAACAATATTTCTCATATGCTAATGACTAATACTGTTAGTAGCAGGCTAATGTGTTGCTGAAGATGAATGAAAGATCCAATGAACCAATTAATGAATGAATAATTGTAACACTGCAATATATACCACTCCTACTTGGTACTTATTATGATGATTCTGTATGTCAACCCTCATTTTGCTTACTGACTATGGATATTGCCTCATATTTGTCTATTTATGCTTTTTTCTCTTTACTCTGTGAACTAAATATTTACATTAATCTAAGTATACAGTACCTCTACAAATATCTGACTATACATATATCTAAATTTATTTTGATTTGAGATTTGGATGTTGCTTGTGTTTGGAATTTGTAAATAAACCTTTTGCACATGGCATTTAATTGAGTCTGGTTCATTACATCAATCTATAAATTATAGTCAATTGTGGAATCAAACCACTGTTACCAAATATGACAAATGTCATTTACTGTACACTTAAGAATGGTTTTGGTTCTGGGATTGCTAAAGCTCTGACTACATCTTTTAAATAATGTCCGTTACCAGATTATTTCTTAAAATTTATTCAGAACCTCCATTATATGCCACTAAAACCCCAATTTCCCATTTTCAGTGACTCACCATCTAACAAGAGAACTATAGGCTGTTTTCTATTGTACTTTTTAATGAAATAGAACCCAAAGACTATTTTTTTGAGATCAGATTCATCTGCTTTTGTTCTTTCTATTGAACTCCAGCCAGACAGGGAGGCAAACAGAGGTAATTAAAGATGTGCTATTATATGCTCATGTGTTCAAACATCACATGAATGCTAACGTGGATTAAACAGCAATAGACAAGAAAGTCAGAATGCACAATGTGGATCATGTTTACAGCATAGATGCTTTAAATAGGGGATGTGTATTTTGTCCAGAACACATCACATAACGATTTAACTGAAGTAAATAGTGGTGCTTATTAAAAGCCATCTGACATCCCCTCCTCAGAGCACTGGGAAGAACTGGATCCAAGCTGGAGTGCTAAGGTAGATTTGGACTCCTTTTTTGTTATTAAATGTACTAATGCTGTTATAGAAATAAAAGCAAATAGATTTTGACAGAAACATCCTAGGAACATGATTTCTTTCTGTTATGTTTGTAGAACAGTGAAACATGGTGTCAGCCAAGAGAATCCTGAAATGTTTAAGCATCATTTATTATTTACTTGGTAAGAAATTGATGTTTGGATGCAGAGATCAATGAAAGAGTGGCTGAGGTGTGCTGGGAAAATATAGATTTTTTATTATGTTGTGAAATGTTAAATTTATACATTAACTAACAGTACTAACTTTTCTCCATGACACAAAGAGTGTATGAATATTTGCACTACCTCTGCTGTTCTCTTAGTGTGCTCCAACTTAATGGATGGATCTTTGGCAAATCTTTGTGTCACACGTCGATGCCTGGCTAACCAGCTGGTTGCACTGGAGCTTTTCAGTCCTCCTATGCCTCCGGAATGTACTGTTACAGTGAATCTCACATCCATTCAATACGAGACACTGTCTGTGGTTAAGTATCCAAAAACATTTACAAAAATCACAGTTATTTTCAGCTCCTTCTTAACATTATTGATGATTAACTGGTGAACACAGGAAGCCAAACTGTACTAAAACGATCAAATCACCGTAAGCATTTTGACTTTTCTTTAGGATACCAAAGCCCTGCGCTTCTCGAGTCGCATTAGAATTGACATGGTAAGGATTGTTTTTCTCATAATACAAATCTGGACCCATGATTATAAATGACTAATGATTAAACAGAACACATTTTTCTGGTTTTAATAGGAATGGAACGACCCAGACCTTGCATGGAATGATACAGAGTACAATTTTAAAGAAATTATGCTGCCAGTTGACAAAATCTGGACCCCTGATCTAACCGTAAACAATGCGTAAGTTTTGATTAAAGTTGACTTTTTTCTGACTGACAAAGACTCTTTTCAGTCTTTGTGTAATTCTAAAATATGCACAAAAATATTTTATAACATAGGTATGAAAAATAGTTCTTGGATAAATATTCTGCATTCAAATATAGATATTTGTTCATATATTCATAAAAAAGAAATGTTTTATATTTTATTGAATAGAATATGAATCTGTTTCATATTTAACGTTATATGCATAAAAATTAATTCATATTAAATGAAATATTAAATATAGCTGTGAGGCATTAATAGTGAGCGAGCAAATGATGACTTTTGTAAGTAAAATAATCTAATTATTCACTGGTTTCACAGTTAAGGTGTAAGTAAATTCTATTTCAGCAAAATATATCACATCAATGTATAACCAGAAGATTAAATGCAGTTAGGTTTTATTTACTTGTGACTGATTTTGTACCTTTGAAATCATTGTATTATTTTGTGTTATTTTATGATCAGCATGTTTTTAACTTCTGTTGCTGTGACTGTAGAATCCAGACAGATGTGAAGCCGGTCTCTACTGATATACTGGTGAAATGTGATGGCACGGTGCAACATGCTATCCAGTTGTACACTACCGTGGTGTGCGGAATCAACCTTTTTACCTACCCTTTTGTAAAAGATGCATGTCCAGTTGCGCTTAATGGATGGACAGAAAACAGTATGTTAAAGTTCAATAACATTTTATCTAACATAAACTAACATTTTGTGAAATTTAGGTGTATCATACATTGATAGGGTATTTATATATATATATAAAACTGAATTTAACCTTTGTATTGACTTGTCTTGTATTAGGTTGTGGCCTACGTTTCATATATGGGTCTGTATCTCCAGTGGGAGCGAGTCGAGGTGAATGGATTACTATGTCAGTTGTGCTACATCAGGACAAGCAACACGACGACCGCAACTATCTCTATGTAAAAAACAATTACATAGTTTGATTGCAATGATTTTAAAGAACGGTTTAATCTTTGTACTCTTCTAGGATTCTATGTTTAGAACAGATTAGCCTTTTTTTAAATAATGTTTTTTAATTGTTGATAGTATTTCTTTCTTTAAGAACTAACTAAACTGTGACATCATAAATGATTATACTGTGTGTTTCGATACCAAACTGAGCTGCATGTTATTATTCCTAATTTAGTAGTCATGTAATTAGATGTTCTTCTATCCTGACTTTTTAAAAAGCTTTTCAATGACTTTTCTCACTATCCTCTAAGGTCACTATGTCCACCAACCCATTCAACACTATAGTGACGCTCGTTCTCCCCAGTGTGCTCATCATGTTAGCTGATATGGGGAGTTTTGCTCTGCCACTGGAAGGTGGAAAACGCAGCTCGTTTAAAATCACTCTGGTGCTCAGCTTTACCATGTCCCTGTTCATACTTACTGACAACCTGCCTGACACTGGCCTCTGCAGCCCCCTGATCCGTGAGTAGCATCCTGACCACCAATAATGCATCGTATAAGTGTCATTGATTTAATACAGCAGTGTAGTAGTGTAATGTAATACAGTAGATTCAGACAATATTCAGACCCTTTGTGATTGTGGATTTGATTTTGAATGAATATATTTGGCATTTTCACCCATCAATCTACACTTAATCACTCATGAACAAGTGAAAACATGTTATTAGAGACTTTCAAAAATGAATTAAAAATCAAAAACTCTCTTACTGTATTGATAAGGTATTCAGAGCCTTTTCTGTGGCACTCAAAATTGTATTCTGGTAGATCCAGTTTACTTTAATTATCATTGAAACACGTATAGAATGCAATTGGAGTTTACCTGATGCAATTTGAATTGATTGCACACAGTCTGGAAAGTTACACACCACAGTCTATAAGGACCCACGATTTACACTGCATTTTCAAAACATTTTCTAAGCCAGGAAATCCAAGGAACTGTATATGGATCTATGCAAACAAACTGTGGAAAGGAATAGAGGCATACTGTAGATAAAACTATTTCTAAGTATTTGAGTGTTCCCAGGATCAAGGTCCCAATCTTGAAATGGAAATAGCTTCTGCAAAACCTTGACCCTGGGACATTTGTCTGCATAGGGCATCCAGTAAAAAGGGGGTATTACTGAGGAAAAGAATCCAGTTGGATATATGCAAGAAAATAGAGGATCTTATTTGAAGTAGCCCAACCAAAGCCAGAATTAAACCCCAACAAACATCTGTGGAGAGACTTGAAGATGGTGTTTAACAGATACTCGCCACCCAAGTTGATGGAGCTTGAAAGGACCTGTCATGAAAAATGGGATGTATTGCCCAAATCCAGGCAAGACTGTCTGTATGTAATTGCTGCAAAAGGGGCTTCAACAATATGTTCAATAGTGTCTGAAAGCTTTTGGGAATAGATTTCATTATTTGATATTTAATTAATTTTCAAAAATATCTAAAAACGTTTACACTGTCAATATGGGCGATTAATTGTTGATTGATGGGTAAAATGGCCATTGTATAAAGAAAATCAAATCTATTATACAATATAGTGTGCAGCAGGTAAAAGGATCTGAATTCTTTCTGAAAAGTCTGTATATAAAACACCAATAATATACCAAATAGGAAATTATGAGAAATTATAAGATATAATTTGCCAAATTAAATGTCTGATTTCTATTCACCAGGTTATCACTTTTGTTTCTGCTTGATCGTTTTGGGTTTGAGCTTGCTGTTATCCATGATGATCTCAAGATTTGCAGACTCTGGCCCCATCTTCTCCTGCAGGAGCTCAAAAAAGCAGAAAATATGCAACGACAGTCGCAAAGATGAGATAAACATCAGTGGTGAAGACGAGATAAAAAAGGGTAGGGTATGAATGCAGAGCAAATAATTACAACATGTGCCGTGTCCAGTACTTTTCACATGTAGTGCATGTGTTTTAATCTCCACATGTGTTTTTATATAATACCTGAATTATTTATTTGCTTATGTATGGCATGTGGTTTAATTTTTCTTTTATTTTCACATTAAAGAAATAATTATTTTCACATGTTCACCAAAAAGCACAGAAGTTTACTTTTGTAATTTCAGGTCATGTTGAAATGCTTGTTTCACAGGATATTACTTATATAATCACAAATATGTGGTCAAGCATATGTGACATATAGGATTTACTTCCACAGTGGATTTAAATTCAGACCTGCACCAATGTGTAGAGTTCATAATTACCTTAATAAACATTTTGTATAACATTTATATACTATCAAATGACAAACATATTTCCTGGTTGTTCACCATTGTTATCTGAGCTAGAGAAAGGAAACATTGCAGCTCGATGTGACCAAAAATATGAATAACCGAAATGTTTGGAATGTAGTAAAACTACGTGTGCTGTATATACATACTGTAGAAATGCTTTAGGAACTCACTGTTTTCACTTTCTTTACATAGATATAAACCTGAACGGTGTGTCTACAATTTCAGATGATGTGACTGCCAAGGACACTTCAATCCAGAAAATTGTGAGTTTTGTGGAGAACATAGAGACGACAAATAAAAAGACAAAGAAGAGGCATGAATATGCAAGTCGGATTGACAGAGCCTGCTTCCGGTGCTATCTTTGCCTTGCCTTTTTGTATTGCATTTTTTTAATTGGTATAACCAGAACAGAACTTTGTAAAATTAACAATTTGGATTTTTGGATTAATTAATCTAATCTGAGATCATAAAGAATTACATAAAAACTTACTGGTTTCCAAATGTCATAATATAGAGCTGTAGTATTTGTAGAAGCAAGATTCTGAATACAACCTTAGTGCTTCAGGTCTAGCCACTAGCCTTTACAGTATATACTGTACATGTTACCATATGAATTTCATTCATGCTACATATTTAAACTCTAACCATGCTGATTATTGTAACTTCTAGGTTTTTTTTTTCAATATTATCAAAGTAAAGTAAATATTATTAAAACCTACAGCATGTTTTCTGAAAATTTGCCTTTACTTAAATGTGTGTAAAATGTATACACAGGAATGTCATAAATATTACCATATGCATATGTAAGGTATCTTTGCTAAATGTCTCATTTCTATGTAACTTTTTCTCACAACCTTAAAAGTGATGTACAAATTGAAGACTAATAAATAATTGCTGGCCGTTTGTGAGTCTCAGTCTCAACTCCTCTTCCAGAAAGGACTGACATTGGACAAATTGCTATAGTAATGCAAAATTCTCCACTACACTATTACAGTTTCATATTTGTTACGAAAACATCCGTGTAAATTATGTAGATTTCCACTAAAGGAGATTATGTGTGAAGGAGTTGGACAGGACAGGTCTAAGGTTATGGAAAAGGTCAAAATGCTGAATTTAGTCATATCAGAGTTTGAGTGTCAATAATTGGGTTTTGTACCTGGCCAAAAATTCAGCAAATTCAAGCAAAGCTGTGACATAATATTGAATGTATGAATTTCAAAAAGTATAAAATAATTAAACAAAAAGTATAGCTAAAAAAAAAACCCAGAAAATATTTTAGAGCATAATAATTAATTTTTACATTGAAAATAAATGCTGAATTGAAAAACACATGCTATTTGAAAACATTAGGGTGAAAGATAAATATAAGACAAAAATTCAGTCTTTAATTTCCTGACATATACATCAAGATATGTTTAACAAATTAGATCAAGGCTCGAGTGGCAAAAATATAGGAACAGATAGTGTTAAAGTAAGTAACACTTAATATTTTATTTTCATATACCTTGCTTAAAATAACTGCACAAAGCAGGCAACCCACTGATATCACCAAACTTCAGTATTCATCTTATTATGATGTTATCCAGGCTTCTACTGCAACTTCTTCTGGTTGTTGTTTGTTTCTTTCCCCTCTATGGTGTAATGCATGTCTGGAAATTGCCAATATGCCAAAATCTCCAACATGCTTGACAGGATAAGCTTGTATATTTAGGATCATGAGTATATCCTTTCTCTCTTTGCACTTTGGACCATCTCTTCAGTAGAGCTTGTTCCACCCCTGCCCTGTAGACTTGTTAGTGATGTCACCAGGGCTGTCAAGTGCCAAGCATTGAGTGTGACAGTCACTCATTTGGGTCTTTTGTCACGCTCTCCTGCCACACATCGTATTTCTCACGCAGAAAAACTTTTTGACTATTTATCATATATTTAATATGCCGCAGCAGGAATCAAACGCGTCTCCCCTGGAGTTCTTAGTCGAGCCTGACACTTATCAGCCAATCAGAATAAAGAGGCTACACAATAGTCAATCAGAAAATAGCACTATCTGAGTACGAGTTAACGCAACAACCACTGAAAAAAAAAAAGGAAATGTCACTCTTGCCTGTCTTCCAAACTTCAGAGCCCTGTTACTAGGCGGTTGTCCTGCATCTTTAACAAATAGGTTACAGTTTGGTCCAAAATGCAGCTGCCAGAGTTCTTATAAGGACAAGAAAATATGATCTTATAACCCCAATTTTATCATCTCTACACTGGCTACCTGTTAAGTTTAGAATTGGATACAAACTGCTGCTACTTACACACAAGGTTCTTAATGGTTTAGCACCCATGTATCTAACTTGTCTTCTAACACGTTACGATCCTTCATGCTCTCTGAGATCACAAAACTCAGGACTTCTAGTAGTTCCCAGAAAATATCAAAATCTACTAAAGGTGGTAGAGCGTTTTCGTATTTAGCTCCCAAGCTGATAGTGTAGTCTTCCTGATAGTGTTCGGGGCTCAGACACACTTTCGCAGTTTAAATATAGATTAAAAATGTATCACTTTAGTCAGGTGTACACATAATACATGCCATAATATTGTGCCCTATTACATCTGACCAAATGCACATTATCATCTAGTGCTGCTCTCTTTCTACCCATCCCGAGGCATCCAGAAATTGTACCAGCTCAGATTGTCTTCCGTGCCATGAAGATTTTGGACCTCCACTGAGATGAGGCCGACTCTGTGAGGATCCTGAGGCATCTAGAGATCTACCAGCTCCAGTTAGACTCTGCGATACTAAAGAGGAGATGTGAACTTCATGTGATCAACATTTGTCAGACTGTATATTTATAATCACACCCTCCATATGATGATGGATTCCCCTTTGAGTCTGGTTCCTCTTAAGGTTTCTTCCTTTACCATTCAAGGGAGTTTTTCCTCGTCACAGCCACCTGAGTCAACTCAGACTTGCTCATTGGGGATAAATACAAACACATTTAAATATATCTTATATTAATCTTAAATTTTGTATTATATTAATCTTTAAATTATTCTTTACAATAACCTTTTGTTCTATATTTATGCTTTGTAAAGCTGCTTTGAAACAATGTCAATTGTAAAAAAGCGCTATACAAATAAACTTGAATTGAATTCTGCTCGAAACTAAAATCATACTTGCTCCACCTTCATCGACTATACATTCGAAACTGTCATCTGACAGACTGGTAACCAAAGCGAAGGATTTAGGCTCTTCCATCGGGGAAACTTTACTCACTAAAGGATATGCTAACTAAAACGTGTTGTGTGTTTATTTCATTTTTTGTTACATTAAATGTGCCATTGGATTCACTCATTTGATTGCAATGTACCAGGTGATGTTACCAATCAATCCACACCATCTGAAATGAATTTTGGTTGGGAGAACCATTTAAATAACACATTATCAAGTCAAGAAGCTATTATTCTCATATCATATATAGCCGACACAGTACATAGTGAAATGAGAAAATGTTTCTCCAGGACCGTAGAACAGAGACAGAAATACATAGAACAACAGAGCTAAAGGCTTAAGTAAGTTTTGTCTTAGGGTGCTTTCACATCTATAGTTCGTTCATAATAGTCCGGACCAAAAGCAAGAAATTATACATTGGAGCTTTTTAGCAGTTTTGGTTCCTTTTCACACCACACTGATCGTTCTGTTCTGCACCAGTTGAAGCGAACCAAAATGCCGTCATGTGATAACATCCACATCACTCATTGGCCACATGTCTTTGAGCGCATTTCCTAAACTGCTTCTCGATTGGTCAGAATAAACGTGCGGGAAATTTCAACGAAACTTCAGAAATAAAGAAAAAGAGGAAAATACAGCATACAGTACACCATGGAGAGACGACTGCACGCTGCAATTATGTTTGTGGTTCTAATCTACTACATCGCTTGTATACAGCATTCTATGCAAAGTCTTCATTTTCAGAATGAAGCACGGATGCGGCTTGAAAATATCATTTTAACGCACTGCAAACGGCGAAGACGCATCGCAAAAACACTTCAGGAGGCGGCGAGCATTACTGAGCATTACAGCAGTCCGCTGTTTTGGTCCGCTTTTGGTGCGCACCAGAGTTCCATTGCTGCATTCTCACCTGCCCAAACGAGCCGCACCAAATGAGCAATCGAACTCTGGTACGATTCAACCGAACTAAACAAGGCAGGTGTGAAAGCACCCTTAGCCACATAAAGTGCAATCTTTGCAACCTGGTGCAAGACAAAAGCAGTGGATACACACTGTATACTCTACTGTACATGTGCAAAAATACTGGAATGAACACTTCATATAATATCAGCAGTTGTATGATGTATTGTAATGAAAATGTGCAAAACAGCAGGTAAACAGTTTGAAATGGATGGTGCTGTAGACATGATGTATAATGGAAGACCGTATTTGGTGCAGATCAGTTCATACAGTTGAGTGAGCGTGTGTGTGTGCGTGTACTGTGTTCGGTACAGTTCAGTTTAGTCATTGAGGAGTCTGATGGCTTGTGGTTAGAAACTGTTACACAGTCTGGTCGTGAGGGCCACATGCCCAGACGGCAGGAGGAAGAAGAGTGTGTGAGGTCATCCACAATGCTGTTAGCTTTACAGATGCAATGTGTGGTGTAAATGTCCATGAGAGAGGAAAGAGAGACTCCCAACGATTTTCCCAGCTGTCCTAACTATCCGCTGCAGTGTCCAGACAGTGATGCAGCTGCTCACGATGCTCTGTTCTGCACATTCCTTGAGCACCCTGCCAGGATTGTGGTCTGGTCCAGCAGCCTTCCATGGATTAACTCTGCTCACGTTAGCCGTGGATAGACAGAGTACCGTATCGTTGGGGGGAGGGATGGTCTTCCTTTACACAATGTTGTTCTGCACCTCAAACCGAGTGCAGAAAAGGCTCAGAGTATCTGGGAGGGAAACGTCACGATCACAGGCAAGTGAAGCTGTATTGTAGTTCGTGATCAGCTGGTTCCTCTCCACATGTGCCTCATGAACTTAAGCAGTGCTGTAAATGATCACATTGAAGCCTGAAATATATGCTAAAATTTTTTTTATTAGAATATAGTTAAATACATATAAAATATATACAAATCTGGAATAAAAAACATTTAAAAATTTGATTAAAAATACAAAAACCTTAAATATCTAATAAATGGAATACTAAAATCTTAATAAATAGAATACAAAATCGTTAATAAATATTATACTACACTAAGAAAAATCTTATAAAATCTATACTAAGATTAACTTAAAGAAAGGATACTGGCGTTGGAGCTGCAGGTGTTTGTGCAGTCGGAGAGCAAACTAACAGATGTTGTTGTTAGAGACCAGGCCGTCAAGGTTGTGTATTGTGTAGCTGCTCAGGGAGAGAAGAAAAGAAAGACATGTTTAAATGTGTACACAGTAAGACAGCGTAATAAGTACTTACCTGTAAAGATAGTGAAATGAAGAGAAAGAGAAAGAAAACAGGGAGGTGTGTGTGTGTGTGTGTGTGTATGCGCCAGAGGAGTGTGGTGTTGCTCAGACTTCTGCCATGGCCTTCAGCATCTCCTGCACATGCTCCTTCACCAGTCGTAGCACCGCGGTGGCTAAAGCTGCTGGGTCACTGTACAGGTCCAGAGGCTGCGAGAACAGTTCCTCAAGCAGCAGTGTCAGCTTTAACTGTACACACACACACGTTTACAGCATTATGTTATTGATACAGATCACAGAAACACTGAAATTTAAAGCAGATTCTTTAATTAACGTGTATAAATGGTGTTGGAAAAAACTCACTTACAGAAAGCAGCAAAAAGAGCTGGTCTGCTTCAGGCTCCCTGATGTCCACGTCCCACTGGCTGTTCATATCGAACACATGCTGCAAGAATCCCCCGTCCAACTGTAGAGAAGAAAAACAACAATCGTGATGTTACGTGATGTTATTTCCACCCACATCTAGGAGAGAAACATTCATTAGAGTTTTCCCTTTTGGAACCGCTGACGAGACACTTACGGCTCCAGGCGGCAGGCCGTTGATTAAGCAGCTGAAGAAGACGAGTTCGAAGAACACATCCAGCAGGTTGAAGTGGTACAGCTGGAAGGGGGAGAATTTAGATTAGATTCACAAGTAAAGACTAAAACTAAAAATGCTTTATAGTTAGTGACAGTTACTTCCAAGCTTACCTGAGCATCGAGCACCTCCGCCTTGATCATTTCCTGATAGGACGGCTCTCTCAGGAATCGGATCAACTCGTCGTATGCCCTCTGTACGCCGCGCGGATCCTGTCCAGAAAGGAGAAACCCGGTCACTGCTTTGTCTCCTCAGCTGACGCTGCACGAGTACGAGACGTAACCGGGTAGAAATCAGCACTCACCTGTTTGTTGGCTGCTGCCAGACGCATCAAGATCTGCTTGCCAGCCACGTACAAGAAGTTCTTGTTATGCATGCTCGCCATCATCCTCTAAACACGACATAAACACACCACATGAGCCGAGACAGTCTGGAACTTGCTTGTGAGGTAACTTGTAACTTGAGTCTTCAGAGAAACTAAACGTGTAAAGACTCACAGAGAACGCCTCGCGGACGGCAGGCAGTTTCAGCACGAGGTCTGTGATGCCACGGCCTGTGAGGTACAAGCTAAAAAAACACCACCGTGATTACATTAACCAGACTGCTTTGTTACTTTTACGTGAGAGAGTGAAAACGTGAAGACGACCCTACCTGATGAAAGGCACCTCCTGCTCCTCAAGTGGAAGTTCCATGTCATTTTCCTGCAGGGAGAAACCAGCATTGGATCATCAAACATCACAGAGAACATACGTCCCCCCCCCCCGCCCCCCCACCACAACTAATGCAGCTGTACTGTATTCAAGCCCGAGACACTGAATTACCTCAAATTCTGACTGAGCCTCAGAATCAGCATAAGGAGTGAAGAAACTTCCTTCCTCCTCATGGGACATGTCCACCTGACCGTCCACGTCCACGCGAAGGTACAAGCGACTCACCTGGTAAATGGTTTGCTGTGAACAAAAACGCAAATCATGGCCAGTGTGAACAAACGTAACAGACGAACTTTACGAAGAACCAGGTAGCATAATGAATTTACCTCGCCATCCTCGTACGGCACGTGGATGGTCGTCTCCTCATGATGGCAGGACACCAGCGCTCTCACGCTCCCACAGACTCGCTTTTGAGAGAAAATGCAGAAATTTAGTCTTTGTACTTACTAAAGCTTTGTGGTGCTACAAAAATCAAGATCTTACCTGTATGCAGGTGATCGAGGTCTCCTGAATGGTGGAGTTAAAGGCTCCCTGCAAATAACGACACCAACAACTGCCTGTTACTCAATCGCTCGTCTGTACACGAGTAAAGTTTTGCAAAACAAATGGAGACTGCTGTTACCCAATGATTGCTGGACATTTCGGTGGTGGTGGTGATCCACCACAGCAGGACTTCTGGACCTCTCACCAAGCATGCGATGTACCTGCGTACCTCCATGGACTAGTGACAGAAACACAACACCACAGACTACAGCATGAGAACAAGAGGGAACACTTATTTATCTGCTGCTATGCTGCACACAGACATGAGAACAATACCTCACAGACGAAGCTGCAGGACTGTGAGGAAAGGAACTGGATGGTCTGCCAGGCAGAGTGCAGCTGACGTGTGCCATGGTGATGCGAGAGCTGCAGGACAAACATCACACCGTGACTCTTACAAATAAATTGAAACCGTTACGAGTTGATTAAATGGGTCACGTCATGTGATACAACTTCAGTGGTTTCTTTGCATGTGAGAGCTAAATGTAAATTACTGCAAACTAAATCAAACAGTCTCAGTGGCTACAAGCATCATCTTAAACTGTCTCTAATACATCACGTATAAAAGAAAATGCCAAGAGGAGGATTCTCCAGTGAGGAATAAAAAAAGCAAAAACATTCACTTCCTTTTAACCAGCTCGATATCTCCAGGGGTACGCAAGCTAAATAATTTAGGTAGAACTGACAAAAGGTTTGGGAAACGTTACACTGAAAAATGATCGAAATATAAAATTACCAGAATGACAGCTGATTTCTCAGGGTCAAGGCTGGTGTTGTGGAGCTGGGGATTTGTCTCAGTTACCTGAATAAAGCACAAAGACTTATTCGATGTTTGCTTCTTATCAATAGATATTTTTTGCAAATTAATCTTAAAGAAATACACTAAAAATAATGGAAATATAAAATTACCAGGACAACAGCTGATGTCTGAGGGTCTTCTTCGGTGCATACGAGAACTTCCTCGACATCAACACCTACAACAGATCCTGTAAAACATTTTACACATTTAACCACAACAATATTTACTCATGTCCCTGCTTATTTACTGATGAGCATAAACCAGGTTGTCATGGAGATCTGAAAGAGACACTATTTCCTCAACTTCATGTCTTTATGATCTTTAGCAGACCGTAGCGCTGTTTCATTCTCAAACCTGTTTAATAGTCTGTAACAGCAGCTCTGACAATGCTGCCAACTGGAACAGAGTTATATTACTGATTAACGAGAAACAAGTCTTATTTAAGAGCAAGGGAAATACACAACAAAACCAACAATAACAACAACAATAATAACACTAATAATGATGATAGAAATAATAATTAAATAATATTTGTTATAATAACATTGTTATTATTATGATGAATAATAAAACTAACAACAACATTTAAAATTATAACAGTAACCCCACTTCGCTTTCAGGCTTCATGTCACTGCACTTTCCTTGATTATTGTTGTCAAGTAACAACGGCAACAACAAACAAATAACAACGGCAACAACAATAGTTCATAAATGGATTTTGGTGAGTAAAACATGCAAAAAGCAAAACATTCACTATATTTTAACCAGCTTAATCTCGCCAATGATAATAATAATAATAATAATAATGTCCCTGCAAACAACAGCAGTCAAAACTCTTAACTCTGGACTTGCACAGCACAGTGCCACTTTATACACTATTTACACACCATACTGCACCTGTTCACTTTAAGGACAATCTTAAAAAACATACACATTTATGTATATACATTATTTCTTCATATTCTCCACATATTTCATGTTTTTATATAGTTTTTTTTACAGTTCTTATATAGTTTATACTTTTATTCTCATTGTATTCTTTGCTTTTTTATACTTTATATTCTTATACCAGACAGTTGCATAAAGCATTTCACTGCATATCGTACCCTGTATGTATGTGACAAATAAAATTTGATTTGAAAAGATAACAACGCCAACAACAACAACAACAACAACAACAACAACAGTCATAACAACAGTCATAACAACAAGTCAGATAACAACAATTGAAAACACGGTCATGAACCCAAATGAGGTGAAGTTGTGTAGATAAAAAGACAACAGAAGATCTTTGATTAGTGATTAATAATAAAACAACAACATTTATAATAATTATAACATTAACCCTGTTTCATTTTCAGGCTTCTTGTCACCGCCCTTTCCTTGATTATTTAAAGTGTAAAAATCACCATATGAGTCTGAATGTGTTTTTTTAATCACAATAATCACTTTTATACTTTAAAATCCTCCTGATCTGAGCCACGTAGCATCGCGTGCTAATGTTAGCTCGGCTACACGCGTTAGCTTTCGGCTAGCTCTGTTAGATAAACTACACGTCGGATTTGTTCCTGTTTGTCCGCTGTACCTGACTAAAGTCATTAGTTTTTAACTTACCTTGAGCAGCTTCCCGTTCAGCAGCTCGACGGTCGCTGGTCCTCTTCAGCCTGCGATACGCGTAGTATCCCGCGGTGGTGAGCGCGATCAGCCCGGCGGCGCAGGCCAGGCCCCGGACTGTGCCGCTACTCCGGCCGGAAAGAAACGTCTTCATGTGCAGCATCTTTCGATTCTTTTTCGCTTTGCTTAGTTGTTTCTCGTCGCTTTGCTTAGTTGTTTCTCCTCACTTTGTCTCTTGTCTCCAGACAATCCACACTATCGCTGTTCCCGTCGCTGCTACAGCTTTTATACCCACGGCGCGTTCCAAATTGATGACGCGGGACATTTAAAAAACAACAGCGCTTTGTACATTTATATTCACTAATATTTTTATCTTAATGTTTTCTATATGAATTAATTAAGACAATGATGTATTAAGAATGCGTTTAAATAAAATGCTAAATAAAATAAAATTACTGAGTAATATATACCCTTCGTTGTCATAGCTTGCCGTATTAGGAAGCAGTAGAGGGCGCAGTAGCCGCTGTTGAAATGTATGCAGACACGTCAACGCGTCCGCCATTTTGGAAGGGGCTACAGAAATATTACTTATCGGTCCAAAAGCCAGTACACAAAAGCTCTCAAAATTCAACTTCCATTTAGAGAGATCTACTGTTACTACTAGCTCAACAGTGAAAGACCTGGTTGTTATATTAGACAGCAACAGCCTTCTTCCACCTTAGAAATATTGCCAAGCTGAGAAACATCCTATCTGTATCTGATGCTGAGAAACTAGTTCATGCATTCATGACCTCTAGACTGGACTAATGTAATGCATTACTACAGGGCTGTCAAGTGTCAAACATTGAGAGTGACAGTCACTCATTTGGGTCTTTTCTCACACTCTCCACACATCGTATTTATTATTTTTTTTTCAGAAAAACTTTTTGACTAATTATCATATATTTAATAAGCCGCAGCGCCCAAAATGTATCACCGCTGTCTCTATGGAACCGAGCAGGAAACAAGCGCGTCACTGAACTGATACAGCAACAATTGTAAATAAATAAATAGTAAAGCTGATAAATCATAAAGCTGTATTTGAGTATAATATGGTTCTATAAATGAATGAATGAATGAATGAATGAATGAATGAATGAATGAAATATCCTACATTTTTAAGTGCTTGAAATTAATTACTGAAACACTAGTTAAACGACTTAAGCTTGAGCTGTTTTCAATGTTTTTTAATTATGAATAACAAAATGCATGGTCTGGTATTTTAGCTTTGGCACAAAGCTTCTAATATATTTAAGTACAACATAGATTAAATTGTTCTACAGTTTTGTCTGTTTCACAACACATACAGCTATACAGTCTATTGTGAGGCCACAAAAAAAAAAAATGAATAGCATAATCGGATCTTTACTGAGTTTTCTTTAAATCCAGAGTCACCTAGGTTCTTGTTTTTTTTTTTTTTGTAAGTGCACTCTTTTGCTAACTTGTATTTACACAGCACTTTGCAGTTTGAACATTTTGTACTTTGTTGGGGTAAGGAAGTATACTGGGATATAAAAGTTGCTGTAGTTGCTGATACAGCCATATCCATGTCAGTATTGGTACAAAGCAGAACCAGCCAAAGTAAACCCAGGAGATTAATCAGCACCCAGCTGTTAAAACATGACTCACAGCTACAATATTGTTCAGTCCCATTAGCCGTAAGGTCTACAGCAGAGATAATGGTCAGTTTCAGACAATACACCGTATATTTGCATTGCTGCTCTGTTCACTGCTGGACTTTAATACATATAATCCAGGAAGATAATTTGCTAGAATACGGTTACCAGACAATACATGAGCTAATTGTTTAGAGGCATATTATAGGATGATTATCATAGGCCTATCCTTGTTTACAGGGGCTTTTGTTATATGTTCTGGTCAGATCACGTCATCCACAATGAAGAGCAATGCGTGGTACCTTTTTAACTGCTGCCTAATTCTTGTCTTCTGGAAAAAGATTTTGAAGAGCTAAGAGAGCTTGATCATATCAGTCACACAATTTGGTATGTACCCTGCAAATATTTTGTGTTTTTAATTAAGAATAAAAGGAAAACAATTAGTCTAATTGTAGTAAATACTTTTTGCTATTATTTAAGGTTATGGTGTCCATTGAGATGATTGGCAAATTTCTCCTTGTGCATTATTTTGTGATTGGTAAGCAGTCGGTTTTAATGTTTTTATATTATGCAGTGCTATTTTACAGATTTATTTCAGATTAAGTGACTAAAGTGTTTGCAATTGTCTGCTTATAAAGCACCAGCATACACCGTATCCACAACTCAGTGTTTTTCACGTCGATGTCTGGCTAATGATTTCATTGGTAAGGAAATCTACAGCGCTCCACAGACACCAGATTGCTTAATAAATGTGAACCTCACAACCATCCAATATGAAACTCTCTCTTTTGTAAGTATTTTTAACATTTATTTTATTCATGCACATTTTCTTCCTTTAAAATACTGAATATATTGCCTTCCTTTGCTCTTTTTTTCTTTGCAAGAATTTACAAACTTTGGAATTCTCTAGTCACCTAAAAGTCTTCATGGTAAACCCCTTTCTGTTCATTCCCATTTCTAAAGCATGCCTATACTTTCCTTGATCTGTAAAGAACACAGTTATCTTTAACAGGACTTTATTTTAACAGGAATGGAATGACCCAGAGCTTGCATGGACAGATTCACAATACAATTTTACTGAACTTTTACTTCCATATAATTATGTATGGCTCCCTAATCTGACGGTGAACAATGCGTGAGTTGGCTCTCTTTATGTTTGTTCCTTCTCCCTGTATGTGTTCGGCCCACAAAATCAGTGCAGCTGATAAAACCTTTGAATATTAAACTTTTTATTATAAAAAAATTCTATTCTATTCTATTTTATTCTATTCAGAAATGATATTTCTATTAAAGGCTTTTTTTTTTAAAAAACACTGGATAAAATTATATTATAGCAAATAAAAGTAGATTAAATTTAGGCTGAATTAACAAATATGTTTCTTTAGTGGAAATGGTTTTAAACAAATCTTTAAAAAGTTTATTAAGTTTAATTTTAGATATAATTGTCTTATTCCTTTGACAGATAAATCCTCCCCTAGCATTTAGTTCTAGAAAGAAGCAAAATGATATGCCTGTAGAATAAAATACAGTGTTATGCTCGAAATTAATACATTTGTACAGAAATATGTTTAATGGTCTTTATTCTCCTTTAATTTCCTTTATTCAAGATATTTTCTCTTGGTATGATGGACACTTGAGGTTGTCTGTGTCTTTATATGGAGTATAAAATAGGCTATGTCTCATTCTCTAACTCTAACTACAATCTCTGCTTTTTTTCCCTTTTTGCTTCTAGCATTTACACAAAGGTGCAACCACTTTCTAATGACATATTAGTGACCCGTGATGGTGCTGTGAACTATGCCATAAACATGTACATCACTGTGGTGTGTGATATGAACCTCTTCGCCTTTCCCTTTGTTAAGGACACGTGCATAGTTGCCATCAACGGATGGAATCAAAGCTGTAAGTGCTGTCAAAACTCTAGTCTCATCCGAGGTGTTACCTGTATTACATGACACTATCTCCAGCTAATAAGGTTTCAGTCAGCATATGCCTTGTCAACGTAGCCTACTATATATTAATATATGGGCTATATTGTAGTAGTGAACACATTACATGCATAGATTGGAGTCAGACAGAATCTGACCATAAGAAATTATGTCAAACTTTAAATTTGTTAAGCCAATCAGAATTGTAATTATTTTTGTTGACCTTCATGTAAAAGTGTTGTATCTCCATGTGGGTCAAAGCCAAATGTAGTGCAAAATAATGCAAATCTATTATTCTTGACAGGCATGTTAGTCGTTGTCAGGTATGACATGGATTACAGACTTTATACTGTATATGCCATGGCATACTTCCTAAATTATGAGGGACTGTCAGTTTATTTGGAACACTTTTACATTTGTACATATTTGGGAAATTATCTAATCAGCCAATCATGTGTCAGCAATGCAAATGGTAACATCCAGTATGTGGCAGTTCTGTAGGAGGAAATGACCAGGATTATTTTTTTCCAATTGCATATCCTGTGCCAAAAGTTGGATCAGATTTTTGTTTCTTGCACGACAGAGAGAACCCAAAGTATTTTTTTTATATTGTGTAGCATCCGACTCAAGGTTGAATATGTTGTACCTAATGAGATGCTTGAAGGTTGTAAGGTACTGTAGCATCCTCTCAGCCGAAACTTCTCTGTCTTTTCTCCTTAGACCTCTCGTATCAACAAGGCTTTTTGCCTTTGCATACTGTATGACTGCCACGGGATGTTATTTTTGGCACCATTTTGCCTGTTGTGCATGAAAATTCCAGAGTTTCAAATATCACAGAGATTTTAATGCTTGATGTGAACATTAATTTACATTTATATTTACAATCCAGGCTGATACTGTAAGTCTTATTAATAAATGACATATTATACAGCTGTAACACTATCAGCATTAAATTTGATAAAGTCTACAGGTGTACTGACAATAACGTATTTGTCTGTGCAGCTTGTGGAGTGAACTTCCACTACGGGACTATAAATACAGTGGGAGGTAAAGACGGGGAATGGCAAACTTTGGATGTGCAACTCTGTGGAGGAAACCTTACCTACATTAAAGTATACAAGCTCTTATATACTAATAACAAATGGTTTATAAGTTTGGATGACAGTTAAATTAGTGGCTTAAACCAAACTTAACTAATCTCTATTTACGCAGATCACTCTGCACCTCAACCCATTTAATGCAATGGTGTCATTAGTTCTGCCCACTGCACTCATTATGATAGTCGACCTTGTGAGCTTCACTTTACCTCTGGATGGTGAACGCAATGCTTTCAAGATCAAGTTGGTGTTCAGCTTCGCCATGTTCCTCCTTATACTTTCCAGACAACTGCCTGAGGGCGGTTCCTGTAGCCCTCTGATCTGTGAGTAGATCTCAATCTTAGAACACACATTAGATGCCATCACACTACTATTTTGAAGCTGTTTTTGCTGAAATTTTGAAAGTTATCTAACAATTTCTAGATCATTAACATATTTTGCTTTTTATCTGTCTTCATAAGATTATCACTTTTGCTTCTGCCTGTTGGTGTTGGTTGTGAGTTTGTTGGTGTCCATGATCTTGTCTCGACTGGCAAGAACTGGTAGCGTATGGGCTAGCAGGTCACAAAAGCAGAATGGATCAGACAGCTCCATGACTCAACAAGACAATGAGGTTCATCGAGATGGTAAGAAATGTACCCACTTCAAAACTTAGCGAGATCAAGATCAAATTAAGATGAAGTCATCACTGAGACTAGCAAGACTAGCTCAAGACAAATGGAAAACCTACAAATAATTTTTAATAATTCAAAATAAGTTTTTTACTTTAACTAATTAGCTATATTTGTTCAAAGTACAAAAAACAGAAAAAAGAATGAACGTGGCTCTTTAAATGCAGACTCTATTTGTGAGAATAATATTCAAATATAAATCAAGCACAGGTACCTATGGCAAGAAGTAGGTGAGATTTTGAGAATGGTCACGTATGTGCTATGAAGCTTCATATCATATGAAGTCGCCAGTTAGTGTTACTACTAATGGTTGATATAGTAATAAATGACAAATAAATGATCTTGCTGCTAAAATCGACTTTCTGGATGGAGAGTGTTTGTATATAAAAGTCAGCAATATAGTTCTACACTGCAGGAAGCATAATGCTGCACTCAGACACAAAAAGAAGGAAAAAGAACATAAAGTGATTCAACCAAAAAGATGATCCCACAGTCTGTTCTTAAGCTAAATAATATTGACAGCTGCAACAAAGTGCAAAGTCATCATATTCACATATGTCACATGACTGTAGTCCTAGCATAAATGAGTTCATATTGCAATAATTATATCTATGTATAGAGATACATAGGCTTGCAATCATGAAACCATGTCGACGGCTTTGGACTCAATTGTTGTGAACAGATTTGCATTCAAGTCTCCATCAGTGAACAGCTGATAGCATTAACAAGATAGACTTGTTCATGTTATATCTAGATTACAAAAAAGCATTTTTTTAACCATATAGTACACAGTTATAGACGGAAAATTATTTAGCTCTCTCTAATAACATCCCTGGGAGTTTTTTTCTCACTTCCATCACCTCTAGCTTGCTTATTTGGAATAAAATTAAAATAGATCATTTTTGTCCTGAATTAATATAGTTCTGAAAAAGCTGCTTTGTGACACTGTCCATTGATAAAAGCATTATACACATAAAACTCAACTGAATTACATTAAAGAAAACTGTAAGACACAAGCGTGCGGGATTATAAGAAATAAAGCTGCTAAAAACGTGTTTCCATGTTAATGTGCACCACTGGTGTTGCTAGGTTGGAAGGGATGAGGGGCTTTGCCCCCCTGAGATGAAAGGTTATCATATTTATGACGTATGACGCATCTACATTTTATTGTTTAAAGTTATTTAATTTAATCAGATGTGCAAACGTACAAACTGACATTGAAACTATTGGCTTTGTTCCATGCAAAATTACACCATACATTCTCATTTAACAGCCACTGAAATGAACAGCAGCAAAGCAAACTCTGTGGATCTGATGACAGAAGTAACATCCATGCAGAAGATTTCAACCTTCGCGAATAATATGGACATGGAGCTCATAGAGCAAATGAGAAGACAGGTCTATGCTAAATATTGGGACAATTTCTTTTTCAATGTTTATTTGTCTCTGGATATCATTTACATGTTATGTGCAATTGCTTTCTTTATAACCAAGGATTGTAGCAGTGATAAGTTAGACATGTAAAACAGCAATTATGAACTTGTATTTCTGTTACTGGTGATGACACCTAAACTGATGCAAATATAAAAATGATAAAATTGAATGGTAAAAAAACTTGTAATATAAGTATGTAATAGTAGTATGTTTTGTGTAAAAAAAACGAAGCAAGTAATCAATAAATCAATATTTTATTCAGTTTTGAATGGATGCATGGATCATTTATGTGGATGGAAGTGAACGAAAGGTAATTTATGATAACATTGTAAGACATGACTTGAATTACATTTGTGTAATGTAATCACTGGAAATCTTACTTTAGTAACTGGATAAAAAAGAATACTATATTTGGTCAAAATATTGTGCATAGAAAATATGGCTTTTCACTCCACTGCTACTTGATTTTGACTTTAAAAATGAAGAATTAATTCCCACTTACACTACATTTTATTTTCACAACCAATCACTGCTCTAAGACCTACTTTATTATTGATCCATTGTTTCTTCCCAACAAACTTTTCAGAATTACTGGTAAAAAAACAACAACTTTACTACGATTTAAACATTTAACTTAGAGTTGTTAATAATTACTCAGACACATAAATGTCTATAAATACTTACAGATTTACCAAGTGAACCTCCTACCATGGTGCTCCATCAGCACCGCATCATCTAATAAATAAACATTTGTGCTCCGGATTGTACTCTGGTTATTTTCTCTTACCATGTGTATGTGTACAGACTTTAAGTTTGTGTTGTAACCTGCACATGTGTACAGTATATTCCTCTGAAGTGTATTTATCGGATGAAGTATATTATGTAATCATGAATTCATAAATGTTTATAATTATTTTGTAATTATGTAACTATAGAATACCTTCTAACAACAATAACGTTAATAATGTACAGGCTCCAAATTTGCCACCAAAACAGCTCTGTCCCATCGAGGCATGGACATGAATTCTCATTAACTTTATTACTGTGCTACAGTAGCTCTTTTCTGGGATTGGTTGTCTTTGGGTGTCCATGCTCTTTTCACCAGTTCACTTACTTTTTTTTCTTGGATTAGTTTTTGTAGTTTCTAAACGTTGTATACTGGGAACTCTCCTGTTTTGGATATGCTTTCATCTAGTCGTCTAACCAGCAATTTCATTCTCTTCAACTGTTAGTGTTTATAATGGTAACTCTGAACTTTGGCCTTTTTGATTCACATTTGTTAGCAAGCTCTCCAGCACTGACTAAAAGCTGAACTTGAAGCATCATATAATAGCAGCATTTTCCTGGTGATCATCACAACTGAATATGTACAATGACACAGTGATGAGTTGACCGGCAGGTGTAAAGTACTGATAACAGAATATAATTCAATATCTTTTAATATATTAAGTTAATAATGAAACACATTTGAAATAAGATGATATGTCATAGGATTTGGCAATCTGATCAATGTTTATTGATAAGCAGCAACACCAGACGGCAGAGTCACGTCCAGGGTGCAGTCGAACGGAGTAGAAGTCCTCAGTTATATACAGTATAATGCTGGGAATTTTCCCCCAGTCATTGAACTTGTGCAATTTCATCATCGTAACTTAATTTAATCATGCTTTTATTCCAGACCGGGAAAACAACCTGGTCTGCTATTTTCAACCACATTTCAGTAATTTATTTGCAATTATCATGGCTATTGTCATTGTTATTGAAAAGTATCATCATTAATGGAATTATTAAGTGAACCAGAATCATCCCACTCACAACATACAACAATTCATTCTATAGAGAACTTGACACATATTGATGACATATTGCAATTTATATATTTTACGATATGAGCTGTATTCGGAACGGAAACATCATGAAGTGTTTAAAAATAAAAATAAAAGGCCCAGATGCACTTAGTCAGAAAAAAGATTTTTTGCAAGAACAGTTGCAAGAGATTCCCACTGAATGTCAGTACAAGAAAATAAATTCGAACATTAAGCAGCGCCAATGGTGTCAAATCCTTGAAGGTACATTAGGGGCTTTGTGATTTGTTCATTGCCTGTGAAAAAAAAAAATGAAAACAACAGCTGTGTTAACTCTCCGATTGTATATTTTATGTATAAACGAAAAGTTTAAATCTCAGGAAGAAATCACTTTACCTGCTTAAAAAGCTGGAGGCCAAGATAGTTTGTTGCCATGCTTTTCAGATTGGTTCCAGCCCCGACTTTGCACTTGACATACCCATAGAGGTTAGCCCACTGTAACACGACTCCCATAATCACAACCGCCTGCATGAACACACGCAAAGTAAAAGCGAAGTTACAAAGCTGCCAGTAATCGTTTTGTCTACTGAGTCAGTTTAGGAATCACTAATTATCCATCAATAATTATGTCAGAATCTCAAACTAACCTTTTAAAGCAAGTCTGAGATTTAGACAGGTGTATATGTCTACACAGGGTGATGGGGATGTATTGGGTATCTAATTCCCTTACAACTCAGAATCCTAACCTTGGTCCTGGAGTACACCTTGTCCCAAAAATGTAACTGATTTTTCTTCTCCAGCACTTTTGATTAAGTTAACCAGCTAATCAAATAAAAGCACTTCATGAGATGAAGAGGATCTGTTAGAATGCAGAACTGGAGGGACTCCAACAGCATGTTTGGGAACCTGTTACCTAGACCAATGTAAATATGAAACTTCCAAAAATCAACTGTAACATGCATCAGACAATTAATTCGGCTTCTGGTATACAACCTTGGCTTCAGTTGAACGGTCAAACTGTTTAACTAGACATTGATTACTAGACTCTGATACTCACCAGCCACTTTATCTTCAAGGAAAATAGAGAAGAAAACACAAAGAACACCCATAAGATAGGGCACACAACAAGGCCGAGCCAGAAAATCCTTGATTCTGAACTCGAGACAATTTTTCTGCTGGTTTCCTAAAAGAGAAAAGCAGGTGTCAGTCATTTCCTATGTGTTACTTGTGTTATATCGCAAGCACACTGGACGGCCTTTAGCCATTTCATTGCTATTACAAAGTAAAGGTTGCAAATGACATAAAGTGCATAATTTACTGTCCCTAAAAATATAGTAATGTTCATCAACTGACCTTTCGAGACTCGAACACCCAGTGGCTCTTCCCATTCTCATCCACTTGATTCCACCACCTCAGACCCACCAGCAAACGCCCGGTCACATTCTGAATGCAGAAATGCAAAACATGTCCATAGATAAATGGGAAATTGTTGTTCTTTAGAGAAACTAATAGGAGACTGTTTAACTGTTTTATTGAGCACAATCGTTCCAGCAGAATGAAGAATTTCTGCTTTCCTGCTGTGAGACAATTTGTGAGAGAATGACATTATGCACTGAATTGCTAAGTGAGTATTGAGTTTGAAAATAGAAGAAAAAATTTCTCTCATCTTCACTCTTGGAATTTTGGAACAACTGCACATTAGAAAATGGTACTGTTTTCACCCCCAGTAGTCTCTGAATCAATTCATTAAAACAGCTGGTGAACTTTTGTCCTAAATACACTAAGAACAATGTAACCTGAATTACCACATTCATGTTAGCAAATGGCAAAGCCATCTGTGCAAACAGCATTGTTTAGGTGCACTTTTTAACTCATTTGGAATCCATATGTTGCTATGAGCTGTATATCTCCCAGCCCTCATCTACACAGTACATTCGTGATCTTATTAATAATATAGAGATATTATTTGGATGTGTTGTGTGATGCTGCACGGATGACAGGGATTATGCTGCTGTTATGAGTGCTACAGGTGAAACAGCATTACTTTTCTAAACAATCCACATCATTTCTGGATTAGTTAAGAATCAACAGATATTCTGTGATCACTTACTGACAATCCATCATAGTGTTGGAAGCAGGAAAAATGGGCAAGCGTAAGGATACCAGCGACTGTTACAACGGCCATATTGTGATGACTAGATGACCAGGTCAGAGCATCTCCAAAACATCTTTACTGTATGCAGTAGTTAGTGCCTAAAATAATACAGCTTGTACAGCCTGATATCACAACAGTAATGCGACTGTGATCAGGACTCTTATCTAAACATTCTAAAATAGAGAATATCTTTGAGTTTAATAGAATACGTAGTCGATTTAGCAGAGGTGGGAGTAAGTCACACATGTACAAGTCACAAGTAAGTCTCAAGTCATGAATGTCAAGTCAAAGTCAAGTCGAGTCTTTTTTTAATATTGGTCAAGCAACTCTCAAGTCTCAAATTTGCGACTTAAGTCTGACATAAGTCATATGACTCGAGTTCCCCATCTCTGTGATTTAGTCCTGGAGTCATATGTCAGACTGGCTCATGCAAAAACATGATTTGATGTGCTATCAGATTGCTCAAGAAAACAGAGAAACAGATGCTCTGTTATTGATTGTTATTGCAGACAGAAAGACACTGAAAGCCTTACCTTTACTGTCCAAAAGTCACATGACAGCAGGAGAATGATGGTGACCATGCAGGCAATGAAGCTGCTGCTGATGAGTTCACACAACAGATAGACCAAGATAGCACTTACACGGAAGAAAAGGTGGAAGAAAGTGGCCAAAGGATGTCTGAGAGAGAGAGAAATAAAGGTTTAAAGGTATAAATAAGAAATAAAAGCATAATCTAAAGTATGCAAAAAAAAAAAACAAAAAAAAAAACAATAATAAATATAACGAGATCTAAAAGTTACAGACAAGACTGTGCGAGGAGGGTAAAATTATGTGTTAAAACAAAACAAAAGGAAAGAACTCACTGGATTTTGGACTTGCTTCTGTAGTGTACGTTCTCATCCTCGTCAAACAGTGGAACATCAGCCTGAGAATCCTGTTGACTCCAGTCTTATTAGTTAGTGAACAACATTCCGGTGAACCATAAAACCTTCATGAACGCAGGCAATAATAATAATAATAATAATAATAATAATAATAATAATAATAATAATAATAATAATAATAATAATATAGAACATCTTCACCTGTCTTAACATTTCGAAGTTTGTTTCACTTCCTGGTGACGTGTATGTAAACAAAGGTAGCTAACAATCTGCCAGAAGGACCCCTGAGCTTCGATAGGCAGATGGCTGAATCCTAAATGGATCTTTTACTCCCTCTACACGTGCATCTAGGGTACTAGGCCTTCGGTTTAAATCCAAAACCGTAGTGCACTATGTAGTGCACATGCCATATCCGGTAATGTGCTAATTTGGCAAACAGCCTGTTTCTATGGTTACCAAAGACCGCCTTTAAGGAATGTATAGGACTTTATAAAAAGCAACTTAATAGTTAAGTAAAATATCGAAAACAAATGATCTAAACAGGAAATAATGTGTAACTACTTAATAGTATTTTAGAGAGGTGTTTACATTTAAAGACATGATTGTTTCATGAAAGAATGGTTACATAGAGCCATTTTATTAGGAACACGTAATACCGGAAGGAAAAAAGATTGGTGATGTTTTACCAACTATGTAGCCTGAGCTTAATGGCTTACAGCAAGGAAACCTGATGCGATCTGCTGTTGAACCAATCCTCCTTAAGCTTCAGTGTTTCTGCTCAATACAGTTTTACAGAGTTATTATTTGAGTTTCACAAAAATAATATTATTTATCTGTTTAAATATTTATCTCATGATTTTATTGTGTGTAATAATATTCTGTTTATATATGCTATTTATTAGAATCAAACAGCTTTTATTTTTATTTATTTATTTGTTTGTTTGTTTGTTTGTTTGTTTGTTTACCCGAGTTGTTTATGTGACCCGAGGTAGTTCGGATAAGCGGTAGAAAATGAGTGAGAGTGAGTGAGAGATCTATCTGTACTCTGACCATTCCATGTTGCTAGACTTTGGGGAAGTCGTGGTCCAATGGTTAGAGAGTCTGACTCCTAAACCTAAGGTTGTGGGTTCGAGTCTCAGGCTGGCCATAACTGAGGTGCACTTGAGCGAGGCACTGAGGGCTCCCCACTACCTAGGTGATGCTAAAAGTATTTTAAAAGTTTCCAAAGCTCATCTAAGTCTGTAGTCTTTTCAAGTGTTATTCTTACAGCTATTCAAATATTAAATAAGAGCTTTTACTTTATATTAATTGCGTTTTTTCTCATTTATATTCTGACCATTCCATTTTGCTACACTGTCAGAGCTGTACACATTATGCCGTATTACATGTTTCCTAATAATTAACTCTGTTAACGCTTGTTAATTATTAAGTGTTACAAGAATTTTCTAAAGCAAATGGTTCTATGATTTGGGCTAAACAAAAACAAGATCTGAGAATTGTGTCTGGTATTTTAACTATGGTAAATATTTGACTGGCTGAACTGCTGTCAGGAATTCTCATTAACAAGTTTTAGTGTTTCATGTGATAGTCACATAGTTTACTGAAAGGCCAAAGGTCCATATTTTCCTCTTACATCTGATTTCATACCCTCTCATGATGGCAAACAGACAAGTCGTGTTTATTTTGCTTGCTATGCTTGCTTCTGCATGTGCAGTGTACAAGCAGTGGATACCAGACACCAACTTTGAAAATGGGACAAATTGGGACAAAGGTTCTGTACCCTGTGGAAGTGACCAAGTGATATTTTCAGCCTCTGGTAAAGTTGCTGTGTATGTGGAGGAAGCTCATACACTTTCTGGAATGAGTCTGCCTGTGGATGGAGAATTTATTCTAGCTTCCGGAGCTGTTTTTTATGTTAGAGAAGGCCAGGATCCTAGCTGTGGTGCAGGTGGCACTACCCATTTCAAAGACCCGGATTCTCTGAAGTGGTTTGATCCAGCTATGTGGAAGGCTGCTTCGTCATTAGATCACCTTCAGAGCGGGCCATATCTTTTCTTTGTCCATGAAGAGATGGTACCTTGCCAGCATGATGATGTATTGTTTCGGGATCGATCATCATTCCGTGTGGATGTATCGGCACATGAGAACAGCGTTCCTGTGAAGAGTGTGTCAGTGCTGGGAAAGAAGTTCAGTGAAAACTCTGACTTCTCACAGTATGCTAGTTCCCATCTGGGCAAGTTGCAGTTTCACGGATCTTCAGCAGTCAGAGTTAGCGGATCGGCCTGCAATGATATCACTGGGTGTGAGTGTGGAAATTCAGCCAACCATTACCGGATCTGCTCATATGTCAAGTGTCCACACCTGGACTGCAAGATACCCTTGAACCCATTGGGACACTGCTGTGGTGTATGTGGTGCCATTGTGACTATTTATTTTTCTGACAGCTTTAACATCGAATCCTACCAACAACGAGTGCAGCACCTCTTCCTCAGCTTGTCTAAGTATAAATCTATAAAGATGGGAATGTCAAAAGTCTCAAAAACTCAGAGACTGATGCGACTCATTCCTTATAAAGTCACTCAAGAGATCCAGGTGGTTCTCCTGGATGAAAATACTGGTCCACATTCTGGAAAGCTGGCTGAGGCCCTTGCTCAAGATATAATAAGAGATATTAATGCCCAAGGTTCTCACCTAGGCATAGACAGTGCAGAGGTTCATGCGTCTTCAGGACCAAGTGGTGGCATAAGTGGAGGTGCAGTAGCTGGGGTTATCCTGGGTATTCTGGCTTTGATGGCTTTCTTGGCTCTGTTTGTAGTTCTCCATCGTCGGGGCATGCTCACAATTCCAAATTTACCTTCGTTGAGTCGCTGGAGGAAGGATAGTGAGATTGGTGACCTGGGTGGGCCTTTAGACCATGGTTTTGACAACCCTATGTTTGAGAAGCAAAGCACTTTTCCAGAGATCCCTGGGTTGTATGGAACTGACAGTCTGAATGGTATCACCTTAACTCATTCAGGTGTGCACTTTGTGAATCCTGTGTATGATGAAACTGATTTTAATGCTTGATGCTGATTAAATGGTAACTGCATTCCTGTCACTTTTCAAAGAATTCATTAATTTAGACCTCACATTTTGGTTGACGGAAAAAACACTGTAAGCCTTTCAAAATCATTTCATGATTAAAAATAACACTTAAGCGATAAAAACATTTAATAACTCATTGTTTGTCTCAGTCATGTTATGGCAAGAAAAATTTAATGTTTATTAAGATTTTAAAATAAATCACATGAAATAAAGTTTCAAAAAAGTACATCTCTATATGTCTCATCTCTGGATGTATCATTCACAACATTGTAGCACTAATTCAAAATCATTTGAAATAGTTTATCATTGCAAGACTCAACTTGATCCTGGCTTAACTAGAACAACCGTATTGTCCTTCTTGGAGAGCCAGAAGACAAGATATAACGGCTCCCGGAAGCCAGCAGTATATGTCTTAAGAAGTTTCATTGTCTCAGCTATACCATAATAGGCCAGCAGACCCTTTTCATAGTCTATGTAGCATCCAATCCTTTGGAAAGTCTCTACTTCTAGAGAGGTTTCTACATCAGAGTGCCAAGCTGAGAAGCCATTGCTTTCTCGTCCAATGCTCCATGAAAAGTCATTGCCTGTGATACAGCTGCTGCTTTCTTGACCTTTGCGATCAATGCTTTTGTATGTGAGGCCCATGTAAGCACCCTCTCCGCTCAGATCGACCTCAAAGTAATGGCGGCCCATATAAAGGCTCTCTGATGTCATCACCTGTCGCCAGTGCTCAAACCGCTCGGGCATGTCAGGGTAATTGTGCTGCCAGGGTGTGGTGTTGCTGGCTTTTCTGTTGTCTTCGGTGAGTCTCAGGAACTTGTGTGTGGTATCAGGATTGAAACTCAGGTGTGTGGCATCTGTACATGAGTATGATATAATAAAATCAATAAAAATGTTAATCAGTGTGCTTCACTCTTGCAAAAAAAACAGCATTCATGAAACAAATGTTTATTCAGACCAAGAACATTATGTCATCACCTAGAATTATTTTATTGAGAATTATGTCATTACTTAGAATTATTTTATTGAGAATTACGTTATGATCTATAATATTTTTAATGAGATTGTGAGTTGATGGGAGCAGCTACTACATGTAATTCTAATGAGATTCGAATTTCTATCTAGCTTCAAGTTTATACTAACATTAGCAGGTAATACTCTTAATTACTCTTAAAACAAATAGATACTCTTCATCTGGTCTAGCTTGAAGCTCTTAAGTATATACATAGTTTACTGTTTTAGATAAACATATACTGTATAATTTGGTAAAATGGAAAATAACCGAGAAACAAACGTACATTTAAGAAAGTCATCTCTAGTCACAGGCTCAGGGGCAAACGCTTGCCGCTTGATTGGAGAACTCGGTTGTACCAACATCTTAATTCCCAGTGTGTCTGTTTCAAATACAAGTGTCATTAAGAGGAAAAAGCATGTGTGACTGTACGAATGTCTCTCTCTTTTGCACTTACCACTTTTACAAAGTTCATTGAGTTGAACATGGTAGGTTGACAGCAGCAGATCACACAAGGCCTGTGTTGATTCTTTAACAATGTGACTAAAAGTGGTCAGTCGGTCTATGAGGCTGATGTAAATACCGGGTAAGCACACATCCACAGAGTCCTTTTTCCACTCTGAGTATTCCTGCAGAATAGGTCGCACATTTAAGACACTTATCTGAAACATTTCTCTGTCCTACTCACCTTCTGTTATGTTTTTTCTCTTCTGAATCCATGAAACATGACACCGTTAATTATATGAATGAATGATATGTATTTAAAGTGTTGATGAAAGACAATGGGGAAACTATTTGAGGATTTTTATTACTAATAAATGGGGTGTACCAGATTTTCAAATTAAGCACTCTTAGGAATAACCCAAATGATTTATGGGCAAAGCGGTTCACAGTCTTACCTGTAAAAAATCGACATGATTCTTATTCTTGGAAAATCGCTCCACTTGAGCTGTGGTCTTCTTCAGTTCAAGCATCTTCTGCTTCAGGTGGCTATGGATACTCTCTGCCTGACTCAAGGCCTGCTTGTGTTCCCCATCCAGAAGGTCTAAAGCTTTCTTTTGGGCATCATCAATCGCGCTTTGAAGGATTGAGAACTGCTTCTCAATTTCAGTCTGAACCCCAAGCACTGAGCTCTGATCACATTAAAAGAGTTAATTAAAAAAGCATGATACAGCTGAGGTCAAAAGTTTACATATATACATACATATTTCCAAATGTGCATGTCCAAACATTTTGTTAATTCATTTAGCTTAGTTAGTTCTAACCTGAATAAGCTGTTTTACTTAACAGATGTTTACATAAAGTCTACAAGATGCAATAATTAGTGGATTTACACAAAAAAAAAACAGTTTAAAGGTTTACACATGCGTCATTCTAGATGATCAGTGACCGTTGGTGTCTCGTGAGGGTTGTTCATGAGTCCCTTGCTTGCCCTGTATACTGTTATTTTGAAAAATCCAGAATCTTCTGCTTATTTGACCCCTTTGCATCAGCAACTGTATGAAGTTGACATCCATCTTTTCACCTTCAGGACAACCGAAGGACTCGTAAACAACCATCACAAAAGGGTCAAACATTCACTGCTGCGCAAGAAGACAACGTAATACATAATAATATTACATGAATTGACTTTGTTTAAAGATCTTATTTTTATTTAGCATTTATTTATAAGAATTTTTATTGATCGGCCTGTTCAAAAGTTTACACCCCCTGATTCTTCTGTATTGTATTTGTCTTCTTGAGCATCAGTGAATATTTGTGCCTTTTGGTCTTTGCAGACTGATTAAAAAGCAAATAAAACATTTCCATACTGGTAGAATGAAATATGTTTAAAGTTATAGTATGTTATAGGTGAAAAAAAAAACTGACAAAATCTGAATTTTTGGCAATACAGCGTCATATATTTATGCTCAATTTGCATTCTAAATTGTCAAGTGCCTCACGTACACTGCACTGTATCTGTATCCTAATTAATGCACAGAAGGTCATCAGCATGTGTATGAAAAGAGAATCAAATGAATTAGTAAACTGCTGGATACATTTATAAAAACTCACTTCAATGGATGTGCAGTTGTTTTGTAGCCTGTTAATGGCCTGTTCAGCAGCTGTTAAAGTCTTCTGCATTTCTTTGTGTTTTTGTTGTAGCTCGCCCTTCAGATGGACACACACACACACACACACACACACACACACACACACACACACACACACACACACACACACACACACACACACACACACACACACCTTTAGCATTCACTATTGTGTTCTCACATTAAAGAAAACACAATATGCTGGAGGAAAAAAAGCAAAACTATTAATATCACAATTAACTTCTAACGAAAAAAGGAAAAAGTGACAGATTTTACAAATATACAGTACAAACTACAAAGGGTGGTGCTGACCAGAATCGTTATAAACAAACTCCACTGACTCAAGCTGTGATGAAAGAAAATGCTTCATCTGTGTAGCCAGTTCTTAGAAAAGCTTAAACTACTTCAATATTTAACCAGCCAAAGTGCCTCATGGATCCATTTAAAATGTTCCATGTACTTGTCTACTTTCTTAATTTAAAGTGAAAACATTATATAATCTATAATATTGTATGTGATTATTTTATATCTCTTGTTAAGATGAGAAGTCATAGAAATCACATTTATAGCAGTTGGATAATCATCTTACATGCCCCAATGTTTTATTGAGTTTAATTATGATATACATCCATAATACATAATAAGTATTATGCATTTCTAATACACTTTAATACTTAAGGTTTCTGAACAAAAATTTATTTTTTTCAGTACATGTCATGTGACCTTGATTATGTGAAATGAACTGAAAAATAAGGGAATGTAACCTTGGCTTGCCAAAGAGTTTTTCTGTCTTTATTTTATTGAATATGTGAGATATTAGTTATGAAATCAAATACAAATATAAATATATTCTACAAATATGTATTTAAAATAAGCAAAACAGTTGGCCTGGACAATAAGAGTAAGAGCTCGTTGCTAAGTAGAAAATGGAAGAAGACCATTAATATCTTTTAATTTCATACCTCGATATGTTTGCGTGCCTCATCTACTGGTGTGACATTGTGCCCTTGGTGTCCTTCTGCCTCGCATTGTGGACAAATGCAGCAGTTGTCCTTCATACAGTACATCTGCAGTTCCAGCTGGTGATGTTCACATGTGCGCTGCTCCATGTCCAGCTGAGGCTCCACTAACTTATGGCTCTGGAATTTGCTGTTCTCTAGATGAGGCCTCAGGTGTTCCTCACAGTAGGACACCATGCAGGTCAGGCAGGATTTGGACGCCTTGAGAGGTTTCTCAATACATGAATCACACATTACCTCTTCTGCCTCTGGATCACCAGACATTTGAGATGTACTCTTTACAGCTTCTTTGTTGTTGACTTCAACATTTGAGACTTCTTTGCTATCTGGTAGGACCCTCTCCATGTCTCCAGGCTGAACAGTGCTGGCTGGGATTTTTTCGTTTGAAATTGTTTCCGCCATGTTCCTATATTTCACTATAACTGTTGAAGATTCCTGTCTGTTCTGAGAGGCAAAATACAGACTGAAACTGTCATACAGTACACCCTTCTCAGTGCTGCCAAACCGGTATCCACAATTGTTTGTTCTGTTACAAGCCACACCTTAGAGTAGAAGGCCATACCTTACATAAGGGTCAATCTCAGCACTAGAGCTACATGCTTTCCTGTCTGTAAGCCTGAAAGAAGGGAGGAGGCAAGGCAAGCATGTAATAGTACGGGTCATACTCCTACACTGGTATTTCCTCTAATCTTTCCTCTTAGAGGATATCTGTTCTAGTGCTCTGTGATAACCTAACATTTTTTTTTATCTACACTTGTTCAATTCGTAGCTTCTTCTATGCAAAATATATACAAGTAAGACAAGGTTTTGTGTTATTCACTCATTATTACTTTCAACATTAGTCAAATAATGATTAAGGTAAAAACAAAACAAAAAACCTAGAGTGGTAGTAGCGGTCGTAGTAATAATAATAATAATTATGATAGTAATACGAAGAAGAAGAAGACGAAGTAGAAAAGGAAGACGAGGACCCCCTTCACTTTTTTCAATTTTGTTATGCTGCAGCATGATATACAACGCTCATTAAATATTTTTTTCTCTCATTAATCTACACTCAGTACCCCATAATGGCAAAGTGAAAACAGAATTCTAGAAATGTCTATAAATTTATTAAAAAGAAAATACTGAAATATCACGTACATAAGTATTCAGAATCTTTACTCAGTATTTAGTTGAAGCACCTTTGGCAGCAATTACAGCCTTGAGTCTTTTTGAGTATGACGCAAAACTTTACACACATGGATTAGGGGATTTCTTGCCATTCTTCTTTGCAAATCCTCTCAAGCTCCTCAAGGGACCGTCAGTGGTCAGCCATTTTCAAATCAGGTCATGAAGAATCAAAAAGCTTCTACTGTATTTTCAATCATATATAAATGATGCAGTACACAGTGAAATAAAACAACATTTCTCCAGGAAGATGGTGGTACGAAAAACTACATAAATCTACAGGTTTTTATTAAGGATATCTCTGTACTTTGCTCCATTCAGTTTTCCCTGGAGCTCAGTCAGAGTGACCATTGAGTTCCTCTTACTAAGGCCCTACTCCCTTGATTGCTCAGTTTGTCCAGGCGACCAGCTTTCGGAAGAGTCCTACTGTAGTTGTACCAAATGCTTAAATGATAATTTTTGAGGCTGCTGTGTTCTTGGGAATCTTCAGCGCAGCACAATTTTTTTTGGAGCCTTCCCCAGATCTGTGCTTTGCAACAATCCTGTCTCTGAGTTCTGAAGGCAGTTCCTTTGATACCATTGTTTGGTTTTTGCTCTGATATGCATTGTTAGCTGTGAGGCCTTCTATAGAGAGGTCTGTGTTTTTCCAAATCATGTCCAATCAATTTTATTTATTACATGTGGACTCCGATCAAGGTGCCGAAACATCTCAGCAATGATCAAAAGAATTGGGATTCACCTGAGCTAAGTTTTAATGCATGGGAGCATCAATGCTTATAAATTTCCCTTATATCAGATATCATATTATCTGAAGTGCCAAAAAAAAAACGTTAAAAAAAAAAAAACTTTATCTACAAACGTAAGTAGCTTGTTATCATTGTTGTATCTCTTAAATGATCACTAACGTTAGAGATTTATTTAAGCACTTCTTGGAGCTCCCAGTAATTCACAGCCTTTTTCAACTTGTTGTTGTTTAGCAAACTTTAAACAAGTTTCAACATGCCTTTTCTTCACTAATGGAGCCTTCTGTCTTGAACATGTTTGGAAGCCATATGTGGTGGAGTGTGCCTCCAAGTCTTTATGCCATTCTTTCTGAGTTGTCTTAAGCTTTTGACCAACTCTTTAGATTAACCTTGATAAAAAAATATTGCTCTTTCTTAGTGTGGTTAATATTTTTTTTTCTATGACATTCCATAATATATATGTCACGGATACGCCAGGTTCTCACAACACTTCCTTCAGATCTCAATCACCGGAGTTCTGATAATCATCACCTGATTATATATTGATAATCGTCACTCAACACTAATTGCTCACAGACTGTTTAAGCCACGCTCTCACCTTCATTCACCGTCCAGTCTCGTATGCTATGCTTACTAACGCGACTCTCTCATTCTTCTTCTCGGTAGGCTTCTTCTTCCAGATCCTGTTCTGCACGTTACCAGATTCAACTCCTTCTCGAGCGTGTGTTTATCGGAGCACGGGGGAAGCGTCCTTCACCACGTATCCAAGCTTTGCAGCTTTACATCAGACCTGAACTATCAATAAACACTGGTTTTGATACTTAAGTAAAGTTGGCAACATATTCCCAGATTCGATTTTCCCGAGTCAATAGCTCCTGAACTAAAGGGTGTTACTACACGAATAACACCTCCTTTTTATCTTAGTAATGTAGAGAGGCAGCTACAATGCAGCTACGACCTAATCTTCCTCAATATTAGCTTTCCTCCGCGTTGGACAAAATACATAATTCTCTATGTGCGAACACCGAAAAGACAGATTCCAAGGGACCGTCTGCAAAGTGCAAACCCCGAAAAGCGAATACAAAAAAAGTCAATAGCTTTACTGTAATACACTGTACTGTCACCGAACTCATAACACACATCACTGATGTCCTAATACATATACTAAAACACTTATTTTGGGGAAATGACTTTTTGTTTAATTTTTATGATTTTTCATAATTTAAAAAAATCAATAACGTTACTGTAATACAGTGTACTGTCACCAAACTCAGAACACACATCACTGATGTCTTAATACATGTACTAAAATGCTTATTTTGGAGAAATGTCTTTTTCTTTATTTTTTATGATTTTTCATAAAATGAAAAAATCAATAGCTTTACTGTAATACACTGTACTGTCACCAAACTCAGAACACACATCACTGATGTCCTGATACATATACTAAAACACATATTTTGGGGAAATGTCTTTTTGTTGATTTTTATTATGATTTTTCATAATTTTATTGATTTGTATTTTATGAAAAATCATAAAAAATAAACAAAAAGACATTTCCCCAAAATACATGTTATACTATATCAATTAGGATATCAGTGATGTGTGATCTGAGTTTGGTGACAGTACAGTGTATTACAGTAAAGTTATTGATTATTTTATATTCTGAAAAATCATAAAAAATCAACAAACAAACATTTCCCCAAAATAAGTGTTTTAGTACATGTATTAGGACATCAGGGATGTGTGTTCTGAGTTTGATGACAGTACAGTGTATTACAGTAAAGCTATTGAATATAATTTCCATAATAGTCAATTTATTGATTTTTAATTTTATGAAAAATCATAAAAAATAAAGAAAAAGACATTTCTCCAGAATAAGTGTTTTAGTACATGTATTAGGACATCAGTGATGTGTGTTCTGGGTTTGATGACAGTACAGTGTATTACAGTAAAGCTATTGATTTTTTTAAAATATGAAAAATCATAAAAAATCAACAAAAAGACATTTCTCCCAAATAAGTGTTTTAGAACATGTATTAGGACATCAGTGATGTGTGTTGTGAGTTTGGTGACAGTACAGTGTATTACAGTAAAGCATACATACAACATTTTTTTGTCCATCTCTGGTAGTAATAAATCTAAAAACGAAGCAAAACTAGAACAAGTGCATTCATATAAACCAGAGATTTAACTGAATTTAATTTGCTGTTGTATTAATTGTTTGAGGTAGACTTGATAGCTTGAGTGCGTGAGCACCTCAACTGAAATACACGGGTTTATTCCTTTTTTTTCCATTTCTTTTTTAACTCCACATCAACTCAGTATGTATATAAAAGAAGCGATTTCGTACAGAAAGACTGAGTGTGTAGACAGAATACATATTTTTAAATGAGGGACATTCTCCACACAGTAATTAGCTAGAACTTAACTGAGACAAATGTCAAATAAATTCAAAGCATTTCTCAAAAAACCTACAATACAGCTATTTTCACATTCTTTACATTTGTTTGATTCTTGCGTCAGCATCATTCCTTTCACAGCTGTGTTATCGAGACCTAATCTGTCAGAGATGGTGAAGAAGAAAACAGAGTGATAGGGAAAGGCCCAGCATTGTTTCCTGTTGATCACTTATTGGAACAGCTTTGATTTATAGCTGAATAAAGAATCACTGAGCAATTACAAACATGATCATAAACTAGCAGACACGGTAAAACTGAGGTGGATGAATTTTCTGGATGCCATTTAATTTGAGTTAAAAAAAAGTGACCTGTGTATTATTACAAACATAACATTATTACAAACATAACAACACAAAATCATATCTGTGAGCCTATCAACGTTCACACTGTATTTAGACTCTGAGAGAAAAAACTCATCTATTATATTCTGTAATTGTCTTACAGTTTAAATAACTGAAATTTAAGGCAACATGCGTTAATTGTTCCAACACCTTTCTCTCTCTGTGTGTTATAAAGAAATATGTTTATACCTAAGAATTTATTCAGACTGTAAATATTTCTGCTGTAGCACGTTTCTGACCTCTAGTGCTACAAGTGTGGAAAGGCAAGTACTGACATCTTTAACCCTAAAGATATTTATTTATTTATTTAATTAGTTAATTAATTCTATTTGATTGTAGATTCAGGATAAAAAACACAGATTGTCCAAAAATCTTATTTATTTCCTTCTTTCAAATAAATTGTATTTATAACTAAAAAGCTGACAGTTTTGAAAGCCAAGACAAGCTTCCTGGAAACATCGAGGACAAGCTATTACAAAACACGAGAGTAGTAGAGTCTTCTTGGATCTTATCAGTCGTTGAAACAGAGATAAATAATGTTTCTTCTCATGTGTTAACCCTGTAACTTAATCCACCATAAACTATCAGGCTCTATCTTCACACATACTTCTTCACTCTTCTGATATTACACATCTACTGCTAATACTGCTGGTGTGTGTTTGTGCGTGCGGTGTGTGTGTGTATGTGTGTGTGTTTGTATGTGTGTGTTTGTGCGTGTGAGACTAAGATCTGCTGTAATAGAGACAAATCCTTCACATGGACTGCAATCTTGTAATGTTGAGCATAAGAGTGTGTTCAGTGTAAAGAATCGTGTAAACAGAAATATAGAATATAGAATATAGTAAAGTTGCACCAACATGAGTGTGACTGTGTTACACAATGGTTTCTGAGCCTATTTCTTTTTTTAAATATAGGTGAAATTGAATGACAATAAATTGACAAATGAATTGCTCTTATAGCTAAATGTTTAAAATTCAATGAATCTAATGAGTATTAACAAAGCTACAGTAACATTGGACAGTTTAACGCATTTGTGCTTTCTAGATTCAATCTGCACTTTTAAAACGTGTATACTGAGAATTGGACAGCTTTTTAATAATCTACAGGTAAAAAAAGATCAGAATTTATCAATTGAGTTATCTTGAAAAATTGGGAGGGTACAATAATGGTTTTGCAACATATCCAGAAATCCTACAAGGTTGCACAGCATTAGCTGTTATGCCTTGATGTGGACTTTTAGTTGATATAAGATTAAAGTGACTTGTGAAATGTGTTGTGTCAAGTATAGCAGTTCTCCTTTGTACAGATTTTTAAAGTTTAACCCTGTTCCTGTTCTCCTTCTCTGTATGGCACACTGATTGTTTCATTTTACCTCTGTGTTGTGAAGAAATGTCTATATACTGTAGGTCTTAACAATTATATATAGAAACCACCAATTATATAGAGCCTATAATACAAAGAATTGTAGCAGCGAATAGATAATATGGCCATAAAGCTCATATGGCCGTAATATTGCCCAACATATATCCATAACTTCAGTCTGAAAAAGGATAAAATGTAGTTCTTAACAACACAAGCGGCACGTGTTAAATGTGAACATGATGCAAGCAGCTTTTGTAGTTATACAAGGTATTGCTATCGTACTGTAGATGACTCAATGTTGACATCATAGTGTCTTTTTATTAATGTGGAACCATATTGTATGTTACCCTGATCAGGACTCTTTCAGTTATATTGTACAAAAACTATAAGTAGTGATATAGCCACTAATAAGTACTCAGTATTAGCTAAGAATAAGAACCCAGTGATGGAGCCTACTGTTATAAAGACAGATAATAGCACTTCAAAGGAAACATAACATGGTTTTGTCTACTGCAGTAAGACAGATTACACCATATTGTGGACCAGTTACACCCATACACAAAAGCATGTTTTTGTACCTCATACAAGGGTGCACCAAAAACCACCTTCAGATCAACATTGGATAAACCAAGGAGCTGGTGGTGAACTTAATGGAGCTCCTTAGTGTTGCTATAATGGAGGAATGAATGGAGTAGGTCGACGCCTACAAGTTTCTTGAAGTGCAACTCAACAACAAACTGGAATGGTGAAACAATGCTGTGGCCCTTATTTAAGAAAGCACTGCGCATAATCTTTCTGAGGAGGCTAAGATCCTTTAATGTATGTACCAGGCAGCTACATTTGTAGCAGGGTGTCTTTTTTTTTGCTGGTGAGGTGGCATTAGTACTGATGGTGTCAACAAACTGGGCAAGCAGGTGAAGAGGTTAACTCTGTGGTAGGGTTGGTACTTGACTCTATGGAAGCATATTATTTACACATTAGCATAAATTGTTGTTGATAATCTTCATCTCACATCCCTACATCTCATGTCATCTTTAATCTTATCTCATCCCATTCCAGATATAGCCTCCCTTTGCTGTTATAATTTTCTCTGCTCTTATGTGAAGGTCACAGACGTCACTAAACCTCTGGTACTGATGTTAGGTGAAGAGGTCTGGGGTTCGGTCGGTGTTCCAGTTCATTTAAAAAAATTAGTTGGGTTGATATCAGGGCTTAATGCAGGATTTTGCCACATAAATCTGAGCAAAGCATGCTTTCATAGATCTGCACAGAGGCATTGTCATGCTGGAACAGGTTTGAAAGGTGTGCTTTCATTATTTTGTGCATTCAAGAAACGGATAAAATAAGACTTATACAAGTGCAAATACAAGAATAGTCTAATCAGAGGTCTCTAAGAGTAAGAATTGCCATTACAAAGCTGTTCATTGATACAGCCACATTACAGGTATTCAAGTATGTCCATGAACATCATATAAAATTTCATAGGTTTTTTAGCATCTTTTATTGCTACATTTTATGAAATGATATAAAACACATGAACAATGTTATGCACAAAAGATAGAGCACATACTCTTTGGGTTGGAATGCATTTAAATCTGTACAGGTACTGTATACTAAATATACATAGGTTTATGTGAAGAAAATTTCTCTGTAGTGATATGGCATGAGTGCAAAAAAATCAGCATAAGTAAGATTTATGTATCACCAAATTGTATGCCCCATGCCCCAAGTCTTTAACAGAAGTATGGCTTGACAAATGTAAACAAACAAAATGGAGGTTCACAATTCATCCTTAGTACAGGCATTCACTGGCCCTAACAGTGTGCCAAAGACATTTGTTGCCATGTACATTGGCAACCTACAATCTGTGTTTGACATCACTTAGGCAGTGTGTAGAAGTTTCCTGGATTTGAAACCCACAACTTTTCAAATCTGCCCACATAAACACATCCTTATATTCAGCACAATCTTCTACATCTATGTCATAAAAATATAGTACATCATGCCTGAAATGATGATTTACAGAGATACAGTATTTGCATGCACTGGAAGCACAGGTGCTAAGACTCATGCCCCACAGGGGCAGACACTTCATGAGAATAATGCTGATTTAGTCTGACTTCATCGGGATTGTCCGCAGGATTTTTACTGTTATGTATGGCATTCGTGATACCGCAGCTTGATTCAGCTGTTACTGCTGGCATGCATGTTTCCTTGTGTGTGCCAGTCAACAAGGCACTACCTTTCTGTCCGGTCCATCTGATATGCAAATTTATTCCTAGGGTAATAAGACGTGTTCAAAATCCCCCCAAAAAAGTTACACTTCCTTTCAGTGTACATGTCTTTATGTTCAGTTGCACTTGAATCAAGACATATGCCATCAGTATGGCCAAATTCATAGTGCAACAAGTCCTTTGTGCTATCTGTAAAGAGAAATAGCATACAGCTGACATGATGTATGTTTTAACAGTTTGTATAATAACTGTGGACTATGCTGAAAAAAGTTAGCTTAAAAAAGCAGTGGCAAATGGAGACTAATAACACTAATCACTAGTGACAAGCTTGCTCCTCGCATGAATATTAGGTATGAATAATTTATAAAACAACATGGGGTTCAACTTACAACGCTGTGTCTTCTATGCTGTCAGGATCCTCGATAGTGTCCAGGCGTCTCTTACACGCCTCAATGATCTTTTTACGGGGTCCCAAGGGAATGTGGATGCTTTTGAGGTCATTGTCAGAGCACAGCAGCAGTGCATCCAGGTCAATCTTCTCTCGTTTAAAAATAGGGATGAACTCGTTCATGCATTGGGCAGCCAGGAATACTTCAAGTGGACTACTCTCTGGCTCATCGTCATCATCCAGTCCTAATTCCACATCACCCCAGGGAACCTCCTCCATGTTCCTTGCTTGGAGGCTTCGAGCACTGCCGATACTGTCTTCATCTAAACTTGGGGATCGCTGAAGACGGCTACGCAGACGGATGTTTGGTGCCCTCCCACTGCCGGCCATGCTGCCTTCATCACGAGAGCCTATGTCAAAGAGTCCCCCGCTCACATAGTTCCGCCGAAAGACCATGGTACCCAGGCCTGGCCGGTTGAAAAGCGAGTCATGACCTGAGTCAGTGCTGATCTCTGAGTGGTCCAAGTCTGCCCCGTGGAGGTCTGGCTCACTGATGGCACGCGAGATGGCATCTTCATTATCCCGTGGAAACATATCACGGACATTTCGCCGACCACGGTCTTTTGGGTTTACGTAGGTACCCTGCTTTAGAAACATGACATCATTACCAAGCTGTAGACCAGAAAGAGAGCGCATACTCTTCCTTCCATCTTCATAGATCTTGAAGGTCCCATCACCCTGCTTCTTCTTTTCCAACTTTCTCTGGATCTTGGTTTTGCCCCTGGCTGTAGCATGAAGGGTAGCCTGGAACATCAGAAACAGCACTTGCTTTAAGCTTCACTTGCTTTAAGCTTCAGTTCTTACAGATTTACTACAATCTCACTTGACATACTTGACATAAAAAGAAAATTAATTAATTTATCTAAAAGGCAGTGTTTTGAAACACATCATCAAGGCTAACCTGTGAGTATGGCACACTGGTGGCAGTGTTGAAAGGGTGCAGCTTGCGGCTAAAAGTGCTGCTGGTGTAGCTGGAGAAGCTCATGGCATCCGAAAGTGAAGCATCTGTGGCTTCCTTCTGGAACTTCCGTTCCATGCGGCGGTGGTGCTTGCGCTGCATCTTGACACAGTCATTGATCCGACGTTCTGCATCACGGAAGGCTCTGTCTTTCAGCTTGGCCACCACCTTCGGGTTGAGTGCTGTCTGCTTGGCAGCAATGGAGTCCAGGTAGCGTACACAATCCATGTGGTTCTTGGTGGCAGCCATGTCCAGCGGCGTGTGGTAGTCATTGTCAAGACACCATGTGTTTGCACCAAAGGACACCAGGAAGGACAGGCAGTTGAGATGGCCATTGGACGCAGCCAGGTGGAGTGGCGTGTTCCCCCATATGTCACATTTATCAGGATTCCCTCTAAAACAGCAGCAGAGAAAATATATAATCAGTAAAAAACAAAACAAAACATTTTGTCATTTGCCTTTGCTACTTCTGGCTTGAGTGTCTGTCTATCAAAAGGAAGTAATTTCTACAGCATGGTGTTAAGTTGACAGCTTTTCTGGCATACAAAACCTGTGCTTAACAAATGCTCAGGTTGCATTATGCCTCTATTGTTACTCAAAACCCGAAATTGCAGCCATACAAAGGATATCCCAACATACTTTTAATCATGTTTTCAGCATTGGGTATGCACAGGATCATAGAGGATAATTAATTATATATAAGGTTGTTATATTGAGGTGCTCTACTATGCCTGGGTTTTATTTCTATGAAATTTTAATAGACAACATTAACATAAATAACTGTACAACAAAATCCTGGTGAAGAACAAGCTCAGGAATGCTACAGTGACATTAATACCTCCTACTGTACTTGCCCCAATTAATGACTATGATACATGGTCCACAACCCTGTGACCAGAGGTTCATCTCCAATGAAGCTGAACCGAAGTTCTGGGACAGTATGTGTTATTTGACCCTCGACTTGCCTATGTAGTAACTCTATGAGTATCTTCTTGCAGGGAAGACCGGTAGGATTGCACTTTGTATGATGTCACCCTGAATTCCTGGTACTCAGTGTATAGCCACAGATAAATTCAATGCAATTTAATTTGTTTAATGAATTTATCAGTTTTATTTGTATAGTGCCTTTAACAATGGACATTGTAACAAAGCAGCTTTACAAACTTTTTTTTAAACCACTCTAAACCTTTGCTTTAAATAACATTAACCGGGGCTTAGCTATGTTTAAATTAATGTTGTAATTTACAAGCAATTCAATTTAAGGTGCTTAATTTAGACAAAACTAAACATAACACTTTTTTACATTTTAAATATATTTACAAAACAAAAGTCATTTTGTTGCTTTGTACTTTTGCCTATTGCATTATGCACAACATGTTATTGATTAAGTATTCTTTCTGGTCTATACATCTACACATATGACTGCATTTATTAGAAAAAGGAAGTGACCCCACATTTGCACTTGTATTCATTAAGACTGACACACGCAGCTCTTGGCTTGGATCCCATTTGGGCTCTATGTGACTCATACAGCAGTGGCTCTTATTAATAATTTATGGGCTGCAGGCAATGCGTTACAGCAGTACATTATAGATGAGCAAAGCTGCAAGGTTTTCACAGATGTCCGTGAAGCTGTGTGCAGCACTGGACATGGCCAGTGCTAGGATTATCCCCTGCTAACTGGTGTGACCCTGATTTCAACCTTCTCTTTGACATGTTATCGCTGTATCTCAGTTTCCATGTGCAGATCATTTCTATCCTCATGAAAGGATGATGGCAACAACACAAGAGGTCTTTTTTTTTGATGGTGTGCCGTGTGTTGAGAAAATTCAGGAGTTCTTCAGATATCATGCCAATCCAGTGAAAAATAGGTGGCTGTTGCTTAAAGAAACACTCCTACACTGATAACCTGGAACATTTGTGTCCAACTTAAAGGTCATAAATAGTCCCACTGAAACTTACAGAAAACCTTATATCTTGTGCTGTCATTGTTAACACAGTGCCCAGTGAGATAAACTGTGCTATAAAATCTCAAAAGTGCTGACTGCTATATGATCCAACACTGACTATAAATGTTTGGCGTTATTGACATAAGGGGTTTATGTCTCAATAAATTATGCTGGGAAAACAGACTGTTCTGTCCTTTATTATGTGCTGTGCACTTGTTCAAAGTCTCATATTCTGGTGAGAAATTACGCCATGACTTCTGGCATGCACTGTGTATTGGCATGCATTTCCTGCCAGACAAAAGAGAAGATGCCCAAGAGACCAGCACACTAAAGGCATCTACCGTAATTGCTCCCTTTACCAGCGTGCAGGTGTGTTAAACAGTCTGTGCACATGGCACTCTATACTGGTTTTGTCTGCAAGAGATCACACAATAATTGCTGTCTTTCAATAGTTGTCATGTAAACCTTTTGAGAACTTCTGCCAATTAATCTCTTTCAATGGATCTCTTGGACCAAGAAGGTCAGCCAGAGGAGTAGCCAAAAAGGCTGCTGCATGTTGTCTTTTATTAACCCTTCCAATATTCTCATCACCAATTCTATTATTTGTCTATAAAACATTTAAAAATCAGATCAGACATTGGTTTACATGCTGTTGATGGTATCAGGTGTTATTGGTTTCTCTAAAATGGAGAACCATTTCTTTTGTAAACCTGTCAGCTTGAAAGAAAAAATGGAAAAGAGATATAGAAAGACACCTGATATATTGTGCTGTAAAACAGATGGGAGATTGGATAATAACTGGATATATCTTTGGTGTGGGGAACAGGTAGTACATTTGTCTAGTAGGACATTGTTAGAATAAAAGCAATATAACAACTTTGAGATTTGACATAATTCCATGATATATGGCTTCTTAAAATAGTACCACATGCTCTATCAAGTTGTATGTGCTATGATGCAGATACAACAGCAGTACCTATGCTATTACAGTATGTATGACTGTAGTTAGAGTTATGCATTAGTTATTTATTTGTTATATTATGGTTATGATAGTATTCTGTTAGAATGACGGGCTATTAATTCTTTTTGAGTGCTGTTACAATGGCAGAATACTATTTTGACCTAGGATACTACTTAATACAGTAATAAGCTGTTACAACAGCAGACCACTATTTAATATGGTGGTATAGCTTTGCAGAGGCACACTATTTGGTATGGCTACAGTTTAGTATGGTAGGATGCTGTTACAATGGCAGTGTACACTATATATATATATATTTTCATAAATAGACTGCTGTTTAGTAAGGTTATGAGTGATATTTGGACCCAGCCTACTATTTAGTTCAGTAGATCACTGTTACATTGGCAGTGTAGTAAATTTAGCATCACTGTTACATTGTCCGTGTAGTAAATTGACATAGATTGCAATTTAGCATGGTAATATGTTATTACAATGGCAGGAGTGTTTTGACATACTGTGGTATGCTGTTACAAGGTCAGTGTATTATAATGCAGTACCATACAATAAGGATATTGCGCTGTTACAATGGCAGAGAAAAGAGATCTAATTCTTTTCTTGTAGAAATGTCAAACTAAATCATTCAGCTGTGAAACAGAGAAACTATAGTAAGCTGAAGCTGAAAGCTTACCCTCTGGCCACTATGAGCCGCAGCGCGTCCAGGTTGCCATGGTACGCGGCCCATAGCGTCGGTGTCATGCCATCTTCATCCGGCGCGTTCAGGTCCTTCCGCGTGGCCTCTTTCAGCAGGTCCAGGTAGCCATCTCGCGCTGCCCTGTGGTACTTGTCATTCATGTTGCTCTCGAACTTCGGCCTCCATTATGCTTGAGTTTTTACACCCAGTCTTCGTCATCGGCACCGGAGGGCAAGTGTCTTTCGCTAAGGCCGTGTGTGCAGAGCGGCCGGTGAACGCTCACGACGGTTTCCATGGACACCGGAGACGCACTCACGCCCGTGGGCGTGGCCTGTGCAGCATCGTGGTCTCCATGGGATTCCATCAGTATTAAGTCACGTCCTTATTAACGTTGAAATGATCATGCAATGTGTAGGCGATCTTAGCACAAGACTATTTAAAGCTGGAAAGAGTATTTAAAGAATGGAATTGTTTCGTGTAAAACTTTCAGGAGAACAATAATAAGGAATTACGTCAACTTTTTACCCTCAAAACGTGCATGAAAAAGGATAGAAAAGATTACATATGTGAAAATGGGTTATTGCTTATCAATACTAATACAAAAACACCTCTCGTAGTGTTTCGGGAGAATATTTAGTCACCTAATGACGTAGAGTGAGGCAGCTCTGGTGACGTCATCAGTGTGCAGTCCGGGGGAGAGTGACCGAGGGCTTTAGTGTGTATAAAAGCTTGCGTGTGTATAAAAGCTCGTATTCAGGATTTCAAGACGTTCCCAAATTTAATGTCTAGAGTTACATTCTTTTCCTTTCCATTAGAACTGAGAATTGGGAATGTCTGTAAAGCTTTACTCTACTAAACAGAAAGCAACATAGAAAAGTTATTTTATTGATTCCAGCTGTAATGTTTATTATGATATATCTCTTATGGATGTGTAGCATGGATTTGACCATTCTATAAGAAAGGTTGTTTTAACTCATGTGAAAAAACATCCATCAATCTGTCCATCCATCTTCTGTACCTCTTATGCTAGAGTTTCAGCGGACTCATGATACAACATGGGGGACACCTTGGACAGGCTGCCAATCAATAAAACACTCTGGAAAACTACAGTGCATGTGTTGGAACCACTTGAAGAAACTGGAATACTCAGTGAAAAACCTCAAAACAGAGGGAAAAAGTCTGAATGTGCAGGCATCAAAAACCTTGTAAGGGGGATGCAAATGTGCTAACCATTAAGCCACTGTGCCCTTCTTTAAAAAATAATGTTCTGCATACTTACTTAAAAGTAAATAAAATATTCAGTCTGTAAACGAATATTCATTTGCCTTTAGTGTGTCTCTTAAGAGTTACTCTCAGTTCTCTTATCGAAGCCAGTTATGTTCCTGTCACATCATCCTTTTTAACCATTTAAGGTTGTGTATCGTCTGTAAGAAAAGTTAATTCCTCCTATCACTTACATTGTAACAGTAATAAACAGTCCTTTAATCACAAGAGTCTGCTTTATTTCTCTTAATTAAATTAATATTAATAAGTAAATTACTTATTTTAAAAAAATAATTAATTAAATTAAAAAAATTAATAAAAAAAATTAATAAGTAAAAAACCCTTGCAGCTGACCAAGAAGCCACAAAGTAAAGTCTTCCTTCATAAAGACTATCCTATGTCAGAAAACCTCAGCTTATGGCATAACCACTGACTGTTACAAAGCACTGATACACAAGACCCTCCCATAAATCTTAAATAAACGTACCTGTGTAAACTTCACTATGTCAATAATAACACATTTTTCTTTGTTAGTTAACACCCCCTTTCAAAATCAGTTTTATATTAGCCCAAAAATATGTCCATGTGAATGACCTGTTACATTAGATAAAATAACATTAAGATTCAAGATTTTATTTGTCACAGTCACACTTGTATACAGCGTTTGCAGTGAAATAAAATCCCGGATACTCTTCTTTAGACTGTGCATATAAATAACTAACTAACTAAATAAATAAATAGAAATAATAAGAAATACTATGAAAAAATGAGAAAAATTGATGGGCAGAATGCTATTAAAATATTATGCCAAAATAGTATAAAATTAAGTGTGTTTATATACGTGTAAGATTTGAATTATAGTATAGCTAATGCTATTTAAAATTCATCAATACTGTCTAATTGGATTGCAAGACCCTGCAGCAGATAGTGAGTCTCTCTTCCCTCTATCATAAACATTTACACAACAAGCTGCATCCGCAAAGCCAACAGCATTGTGGATGACCTCACACACCCCTCACACACACTCTTTAACCTCCTGCCATCTGGAAAAAAAAATCTGTTTTGCACACTGATTTTGCTCTTTGCACATGCTGTCTTTCACATTTCAGTCAATTGCTGTTTTGCACAATACATTACAATACCTCATGTAACTGCTGCTATTATAAGTGTTCATTTCTGCACATGCAATATTGAACATACAGTATGTACACTGCTTGGAGCTGCTTTTGTGTAATGTCTTGTATTTTTTGTTTGAACTGTCTTTTGTCCTGTACTGTTTGCACCAGGTTGCACACATGCACTTTATGTATCTAGGACTAACTTACTTAAGTCCTTAGCTCTGTCTTTGTTTTATGTAGCACCATGATACTGGAGAAACGTCTCATTTCACTGTGTACTGAAACAGCTATATATGGTTGAAATGACAATAGAATTATTGATTCTCTTGACATGGTCAGGTTTAAGACTTCATCAACACTGCAGTATAATTAGTAAAAGCACTAACTTTTCATAACTTGTAAACAGCCATCCATGAAAAATATACCCATACTCATCAATCACCTATTTCTACAAAAAAAAAAAAAAAAAATACTGAATGATATTCTCTGTAATCAGGCTTTCTTTCTTTCTTTCTTTCTTTCTTTCTTTATTTATTTATTTATTTATTTATCTATTTATTTATTTATTTATTTATTTATTTATTTGGTTGGTTGGTTGGTTGGTTGGTTGGTATATTTACCTCTCATTTATTTATTCATTTTTTGCCTCAGTGATGAGATCGCATGTCTACAGGTATAAATATAGTTACACTTCCAGCTATTATCTCATAACATTTGATGTGATTTTTATTGGATATGATATATGGTTATTCATGACAGACATTTTTCATCTTTATTTATTACAGTTTCCCTTCATGTCTTTGTGGCTGTAAATCTTTTTTATACCGTGTGAATATATGAACTATATAAACCATGACCGTGGCAATGTTCTCATCATTATCAGAGGCTCTCAGGCAGGTACCGCTCTAGGTAAGTACTGAACGTATGGAAATAACTTTTCTGTGTTCAACAATTTGTATAATTTGTATACCTTAATGTATTTAATGTGACATTACAATGAATTAGAGGTAATGCATTTTGTTTCTTTTCTGCTGTGATTTAATTTATCACACTTGTAATATGAATCTCTGTGATATTTACCCTCTACCTGATTTATATAATGGACAGAAAAAATTCTCCTAAAATTAGGAATCGGTCAGTAACGTTATCACCTGCATTGGACGTTGAAGTTTAAAATAATCTCAGTGGTCAAACAGTGTTATCAAAATGACCATTTCCATGAACTTAGTTTAACCATCTGTATATTAGAGCAGTTTCAGTAGCGCCATAGCAAGAGATCTTTGTTCTGTGTCTCACATACTTTAGACTGAGTAAACATCCTGAAAAAACTACTCATTGAAAGGGTTACAAACATGACTGGATCTGGCTGCAGTTTTGAAAGTATTCCATCATCCAAACAGGATCAGGATTTATGAAGATAAAATGTAACTCATCCCCCCCCCCCTTTTTTTACCAGGACACTGGCATTGCAATTCACAAAAATAATAATTCTAAATTAATTAATTATTTAATCCCCACAGGTCTGCTATAAAATTAGTTAGGATGCTGTTGGCTTTCATCATGAGATGTTTTTTTTCTCTCTCTGCATAACCTTACACAGAATTTAGAAAGCTTATTAAAAAGCACTTGGGGCTGAGATCATTATTTACTTGAAGACAAAAACATTTGTGTGATAAAAAAAAAACCTAACCCTTTTTTCTATGAATATGAATTTGTAGTTTTTCATACGTATTTCTTATGAATTTATCTAGCATACCAGGTTGTCCCTACAAATTCTTAAAACCCTGTGTTTTTACTTTTATTTGAGTCCTAACCACCATGGCAGACCAGTTATATCCATGCGTTTTGAATAGGAAAATTACAAAATGGAATCGTTCACCTGTTGCTCTTCAATGGAGAAAAAAATGTGTTTGAACAGCACAATAATAAGCAAATAATTGTTCAGGTAACAAGAAACAGATTGAAATGTATCAGGATATGTGCAGGTTGATTTTACCATTAATCATTAGTACATTGTCTGCTATCTATAGTGATAACGGTGGAGTAATGACTAATGCTATACCATATGATCAATGCTGACGTTTCAGGCTTCTGTTGTGGTGAACAGGACAACAAAAACATCAGGTAGTTGTCCAGCAACACTGGCTGTTACCTGGCACTTCAGTCATCTTCTTGTGATATAATCACTATATAATTACTATATCATGTCCCATTTACACTATATTAATGTTCTACATGTAACAGACATTAGTTCGTGTATCTGACAGCTTAGACAACCAACGAATCTAAAAATAATTCATGACCAGAACGGAAAAGAAGATTAAAGATTCATAAATGGTTCAAAATGTTACCCTTTTCTTTAAAATATTGTGATGATAATTTTTTATTTAAATTTAATCCCACATTTTTTGTATAATAGCTTTAGCAGGTCTGATATACACTGTGAATGTTGAATCACCTTGGACAATATTAATAGTATTCCAGGTGAACACACACAATAGGTGTTTATTTCATGCTGACCATTTTGCTGTGTGTTAGGTGCTGTAATTTACCAAACGCTTCCATCCTGTCTGAGATTATGAAAGATGAGGGGGTGGAAGGTTTATTACTGAGAGAAAACACAGGGTGGCCAAAGGGCATCAGGTTTATTGTAACATCTCCCTTCGACAAAAAAGTCTTTACTGGCTTCCCAGTGATCCATGTGGGCTTGTGTATTCATATTTTACTTTTTTTTATTTTTATTAACAATGGATACAAGCGCATAGCTGTAAGACTGTCTATCTATCTATGTATCTATGTATCTATGTATCTATCTACATATCTATCTATCTATCTATCTATCTATCTATCTATCTATCTATCTATTGTATATTGTATACTGTATATAAATAAAAAACATATATATATATATACACACAGTATAGGCATATAATAACATTGTTTGTTACACTACACTTTTTTCCAAAGTTATATTTATTTTATTTATTTATAACAATTTTATTATTATTATTATTTTCATCACCATCATCATCATCATCATCATCATCATCATCATCATCATCAACATCATCATCTTAACATGCACTATCTGATCTTGGTGCTTATGATAATGACATTCCAAGGGTTTTGTCTCCCCCCTCATTTTTCATATGGGTATTTACACTTTTAAACTTACCTGTAAATAATGTAAAAGCTTACTTACATCACCTTAACACCTCCAGAAAGCCTGTACTGATATGGATCACTGTGTTTAAAGTACCATAAAAGCCTAAATGTAGGATATTCTAACTTCCACGCCTTACCTGACGCATCATATGTGGGGTTAGTCACGTGAACAAAGTCACCTACTTATAAGTCATCCCATCGCAGATGACTGTTATGAGAGTCAATGTCCATCTTTATGCCGTGAGAGTCAATGTCCATCTTTATGCCGTGAGAGTCAATGTCCATCTTTAATAATCAGAAATAAAGAATACACAAAATGCATTTCGGCACGTTAAAGCTTATGGATCTGCATGAACTGAGCTTGTACATCCACGGCTTATCTTTCGAAGCAGGCATGATGAGCACCAAAGAGGAGCTAGAACATCGGGAGAGCCAGATCTCCACGGTACAACACGCAGGGACGCACGTCGCGCTGGGGACGCGTTCTGCCAGCATCGCTCTGTCCTCCACCGGGTCATGGCGAGACTCGTCGCGCAGTTGGGGATGGCTGCTCTCCGGCGCGGTGCTCGTTAACGTGCTTGTGCTCGGATGCGCGCTCGTCAGCGGCAGCGTGTTTAACGCACAACACGTGACCAGCGTGCACCTGCAGCTTTACCTGGTGGCTCTGATCGTCTCCACTACCGCCTGGATGGTCTTCTATAAAGCGTACACGTGCAGAGGGGACGAGGCAGTACTCTATAAGGATTTGCACGCCGGGCCCGTGTGGCTCAGAGGTGGGATGTGTGTGTGTGTGTGTGTGTGTGTGTGTGTGTGTGTGTGTGTGTGTGTGTGTGTGTGTGTGTGTGTGTGTGTGAGGGGGGGGGGGGGGGGTCCTGTGTTGTGCGTGTATGTCTGTGTGTGTTGTATCTGTGTGTGTGTGTGTGTGGGGGGGGTCTGTGTGCGTGTGTGTGTGTGTGTGTGTGTGTGTGTGTGTGTGTGTGTGTGTGTGTGTGTGTGTGGTTTCTCTACCCTATTGCCTGTAAATGTAATCAGCGACCACACTTTTTTTTTTTATATTTTTACAAACAACAACAACAACAACAACAACAACAACAACAACAATCCACTGAGTGGCATTTCTGTAGCTTGTTGATGAGGTCTGAGGAGAATGGCCAAACTTGTTTGAGCTACACACAATGACTACAGTAACTCAAATTACTACTCTTTACAACCAAAGACAGACCAGATGTTAAAAACTCTTGGAAATGATTAAAAAAATAAAAATAAATCAGCTGATATTGTTCCTTCAGCTGTCCAACTTCTGTGTGTCTGTACCCACTATAACTGCAGATTCCTGTTCTTTGCTGATACGAGCAGAAAACAATACAGACTTTTCAGGAAAAACTTCATGACCGAACATTTGTTTTTTGCACAGATGTTCTACAACATTGTAAACAAATGTACCTATAATCTGACAGTAAATGTATGAAAGCAGAAAAGTTGGAAAGAGCTAACACTGGATACTCTATAAAAAAATCAGGACATTTAACACGATTATTTGTTTTTTTTTGTTGTTGTTAAAAAACAGCATATTTTTTAAATTCAGTTTCTTGTTAGTTTTAGTATATCTAGAGCATTCAATTCACAAGTCCCTATTAATTTGTCACTTTTACTATAGAACCAGTAAAGAACTAAACCTGTGTTTCGGTTTTTAAGCATTTCAGCCAGAACAGTGCTTTTCTAGAACACCTTATATACGTTCGCCTCATATTTAAGAATTAAACAGGGCTGTGATATCAAGCTACCTTAAATGGTAGCTTATTTACATTTTCAACAAAAATTCTCCCAAACCCATTGAAAATATAAATCAGCTATATTTGCTTTATGTTGTCTATGAATAACATTACACCGCTCACATTAACATCAACAATCTGCTCATGATTTTTCATTAGGTGGCCTGGTGCTGTTTGGAATCTGTAGCTTAATCATGGATGTTTTTAAGATTGCCTTCTATGTGGGTCGCGTGCACTGCGACTCACCTGTGAAAATCGTCTTCCCTGCCGTTCAAGCCATGTTTATTTTGGTGCAGGTGAGTTGACCACAGACATGCTGGTGATAAGACTCCATTGCTTTGTATACAATACAGTTCATTTTGTCACTTTATGCCTTGTGCAATATGTATATTTCAATGTGCCATATACATCTCAGTATTCAGTAAATAAACAATAAAGGCACTATACTTATATGCAATTTCATCTATGGCCATGTACTATGTTTATTTATTCTTAATTCTTACTTTTTTATCTCATTAATTTAAATTCCTTTTGGAAGTGTAATCTTTAAATGTCCTTCTTGGTGTCTGAGATTGACTGACCAAGTATCTCACCTCAGTATCTCATATCTCAACTTTATTATTATTATTATTATAACCATTTTTGTGCAACTTATTTCTTTTTCATTTCAGACTTACTTTCTCTGGATCCATGCCAAGGATTGTGTACAAGTGCAGAGAAACATAACTCGGTAAGTGTGCTGGTACTTTTTTTAAACGCATGAATGTACAGTGTGAACGGGAGACACGTTAGTGTCATTTGTGACAATGTAAAGCTCGTTGTTCTTACTATGAACGATGGGGTCTCTGAAATGATGTGATTCAAAAGATTTCAGATTTGTGTCTGTGATTGTTTAGCTCTGGGTTAATGCTCACCTTGGCCACAAACCTGATGATCTGGATGATGGCAGTGACAGAAGAGTCTCTCCATCAAACTGTATACCCCAATGATACACGTAGCTTTGGTTCCCGGAGTCTCTCACTTAAAGGTATTTATTCCACATCGCCACACAATCTTCCCTTTACATTGCTGTCATCCTTGTTAATAATATACAAATATGGTTTTCTTACAGAATTATTGGGCTAAAGCTGCAAAAGCTGTTTTTCTCAGAATATTCCAGACATATTTCATTGTTAAATTGAAATGTTTTACGTTAATTGGCTAAACTAGTTAAGTCTCTGCAGCTGAAACCGTTTCAAAATTTCACTAGAAATTTGAAAAGCAAGTGTTATTTTGTCACAAGACAGTCGATCCCATCACGTGACATTATGCAAATACAATTCAAGCAATTGGGGGAATCTTGGCTTAGTGGTTAGCACGTTTGCCTCACACCTCCAGGGTTGGGAGGTTCGATTCCCGCCTCCGCCTTGTGTGTATAGAGTTTGCATGTTCTCCCTGTGCCTCGGGGGTTTCCTCCGGGTACTCCGGTTTCCTCCCCCGGTCCAAAGACAGGTTGACTTGCATCTCTGGAAAATTGTCCGGAGTGTGTGAGTGAATGACAGTGTGTGTGTGTGCCCTACGATGGGTTGGCACTCCATCCAGGGTGTATCCTGCCTTGATACCCGATGAAGCCTGAGATAGGCACAGGCTCCCCGTGACCCGAGAAGTTCGGATAAGTGGTAGAAAAATGAATGAATGAATGAAGTCAATGGAGTCCAAGTTTGTGGCCAGTTTTAATGTCATACGGAGTAAAACTGGATTTCCTAATGAGGGTAAAATATATAAACATGATTCTCACACTTTCACCATTTTAGGGCATAAATTATTTTCTTGTCAAGCAGTTTCTTATTTACCAATAAGATCATTTAAAGCTTCCTAAATAAAGTTATGGTGATAAGATGATTATATGTATAAGATGAAATCATATAAAGATGAAACTGATGTGCTTAATTAGGCAAAGTGAAAACACACAATGACTTTATACTCACCTTAATTATTGCAGATCCCAGTTAAAATCCTATTCTCTCTCCAGCTATTAATATCACCTGGATAATGTAGACTTGTACCCAAGAACAGCTGCTGTAATTATACTGTATATGCAAGCTTTCTTCCTCATGTCGTCTCAGGGAGTTTTTGATTGCTGCTCTTACCTTTGACATTTTCGTTAAGGATGTAAATGTCCATCAGGTTTCTGTTAAGCTGCTTTGTGACTATTTTTAAAAGCGATAAACAAATTCCATGGAAATGAAACAAAGATACAGCGTGTTTTTTTATTTTTATTTTAAAACCTTTCTCCTGTCGATTTTAGCTAGTGCTTCTGATGGCGACAGCAGTTGCGTGTGCACTATTGCGGCTTGCAGTGTCTTTGAAGAAGGCTACTATTACCTCTATCCATTCAACATTGAGTACAGCCTGTTTGCATCAGCCATGGCTTATGTGATGTGGAAAAATGTGGGCCGGCTGGTGGATGACCATGGTCACCATGAGCACCGCTTCCACATGCGCGATGTGCTGATCGGCCCGGCCACCGGCCTCCTGGTGTTAGTGGCTGGCTTGACCATATTTGTAGTGTACGAGGTGGATGTATTATCTGACGAGCCAGGAAGGAAAGACACGGCCCTCATCATGTTCTACGTAACCAACACAACCACGGTGGTACTGATGACTGTGGCAGCGGCAGCCGGCTGTGCTGTATACGGGCTGGAACAGCGTGAGCATGCTGTGGGGAAGAACCCAACACGCACCCTGGATGTAGGGCTATTAGTGGGCGCTTCTGTAGGCCAGCTCACTGTCTCCTACTTTACCATCGTGGCCGTGATAGGGATCAGTGTGGGCGGCTTGGTCAACGCTCTCAACCTGGCTTGGAGTGTTCTCACTATAGTCGAGCTTTGCGTACAGAACATATTCATAATCGAAGGCTTGCGGCGGGAGCCACACCAGGACACACGCCGTGCCAGCATCTTCTCCAATCTGCTCGCCTTACAAGCACACGACGAGCGCAGGAGGTCCAGCAACGTACTCACCCCTCGTGGCTCCATCGCCATCTCAGTCCACAAGCCCCTGCCCTGGAAGAGGAAGCTTCTCAAGGAGATCTCATCATTCCTGCTGCTTTCCAACATTATTGTGAGTTTTTTTTTCTTCTAAATTCATTAGCAAAATACAAGCAATATTGTCTTCCTATGGTTTCACAAATATACAGTCCATGTAATTCGAACCCTTGTGAATTTACCTTCACAGTCAGAGATAAGTAAGAACACAGCAATCACACTTGGGTGCATCTGATTTCACTCACATTCATTTTTAATGGGGGTTCATTTAGGGTATTAATATAAAAAATGTCTAGAGCATTTTGAATGATTTACAGCTAAAAGAAGTCCATGTTTCTCTCCAGCTTTGGATCATACCTGCCTTTGGAGCACGGCCGCAGTTTGACAACCCCCTTGGAACGGATTTCTACGAGTTTAGCATGTGGGTGGCTGTGGTTAACATTGGACTGCCTTTTGGTATCTTTTACAGAATGCACTCGGTAGCCAGTCTTTTAGAGGTTTACCTTACATCATAAATCCACAGCTTCAGACAATACCTGCTCATGTTTTATGAAACTGTTTGTTTTTTAAATGATACTATCTATTTTTGTACATTTGTCTAATATATTTACTTTGAAAAGTTTGAATGAATGAATGAATGCATGTAAAGATGTGTTTATTAGGTGTGGTGTATATGCAGTTGGGTGACAAATTAAAGGTGATTTTTACACTGGGAACATTTACTGTGGTCCAAATCAGTGTGAGATTGTTCCCAGTACTCCGTGGAGTTTTAATCTGGTTTCAGTATAGTATTATATAGATATAACACTATATCGACTTGATAGACCATAGTATAGATAGGTGCATTTGTGTTTATTACAACGTGCATCGAGAACACAACCACCAAACTCACACCACCTCAGAAAGTCAGAGGAAGTCAAAGGTTTATTGTCATGTGGTGCGCTGCCTGGTCCACATGACAACTTTCATATTAACAATTTTTCATTCGAGCCATCTCTTTCAGACTAAACTATCAGTATGAAAGCCTCCTTATTAAGGTGTTGGGCCAGCACAAGCTGCCAGAAAAGCTTCAATACATAATGGCACAGCTGTTGTTTGTACTGATTTTCTAAAAGTTGTTCCCCTAGTTTGATGATGATGATTATGATGAGAGAGCGGTCCAAAATCTCTTATTTAAATTGGTTGAAGCATGGGATATAATTTACATACGTTTGACACCCAGTGAGCCCTTGACAAGTGGACACAAAACCATGCCAGCAAAACGCTTCAGGTGCAACACGACCAACTGTTTTTTTCCCCCCGAACTGTCAGTATGTGATGATTATGTACAGCTTGAAACTTTATTCATTCTACACATTAGGAAATACAAATATTTGTACTTCCAATATGAAACCTGCACTTCATAAGACAATAAAACTAAATAATCTGTTTGCATGGACTCATTTATATTGTCCAATGAAGTCTTATTTACTTATGCAGGGTGGAAAAAACAAAACAGTATGT